>NW_027438335.1:0-215666 GCF_000715075.1 Nicotiana tabacum | reverse complement strand
AGAGTCCCTTAGTCACAATTTGGTACGCCAGGTTAGGTGAGGCACCGGGTGCTTGTCTCGCTCCTAGGTTCGGGGCGTGACAAAAACGCAAAAACAATGAGGAACAATCATGGTGAGGTGGTGACTATGGTTCTTTAGGTCGTATTTGAATGCCCGAAAATTTTTTAGGCGATCCGAGTTCGGGGGCCCACCCCACTCGGAAGGCGTGGGCTATAGCACATGAAAATATGGGAATTGTGCGGAATTCTAGTTTTTTGTTGGAAAATGCAAAAACATGAGGAACGATCATGGAGGGGCTGTGACTATTGTTCCTTAGGTCGTATTTGATGGTCCGAAAAATAATAGGCGATCCGGTTCCGGGGGGCCCGTGCCCACTCGGAAGGCGTGGGCTATAGCACACGAAAATATGAGAAACGTGCGGAATTCTAGTTTTTTCGCTAAAAACGCAAAAAAAATGAGAAACGATCATAATGGGGCGGTGACCATGGTTCTTTAGGTCATATTTGATGGCCTGGAATAATTAAAGGCAATCCGGGTCTGGAGGGGCACGACCCAATCGGAAGGCGGCACACCAAAATATGGTAATCGGGCTGAATTCTAGTTTTTTGGTCATAAAACGCAAAAAACATGAGGAAAGGTCATTGTGGGGCAGTTACTATGGTTCCTTAGGTCGTATTTGATGGCCTGGAAAAATTTTAGGCGGTACGGGTCGGAGGGGCACGGGCCCACTCGGAAGGCGTGGGCTATAGCACACGAAAATATGGGAATCGGGCAGAATTCTAGTTTCTTGGCCGTAACACACAAAACAACGAGGAACTCTCATGGCGGAGCAGTGACTATGGTTCCTTAGATTGAATTTGATGTCCCGAAAACATTTTAGGCGATCGGGATCAGGCTGCCCGGGCCCACTCGGAAGGGGTGGGCTATAGCACACGAAAATATGAGAATCAGACGGAATTCTAGTTTTTTGGCCGTAAAATGCAAAACAAATTAGGAACGGTCATGGCGAGGCGGTGACTATGGTTCTTTAGGTCGTATCCGAGTCCGGGGGGCCCGGCCCACTCGAAAGGCGTGGGCTAGCACACAAAAATATGGGAATCGGGCGGAATTCTAGTTTTTTGGCCATAAAACGCAAAAAAACGAGGAATGGTCATTGCAAGGCCGTGACTACGGTTCTTTAGGTCGTATTTGATAGACCAAAAAATTTTTAGGCGATCAGAGTCTGGTCGGCCATGATCCACTCGGAAGGCATGGGCTATAACACACGAAATATGGGAATCCGGCGGAATTCTAGTTTCTTGGCCGTAACATGCAAAAAAATGAGGAACGGTCATGGCGGGGCAGTGACTATGGTTTCTTAGGTCGAATTTGATGGCCCGGAAAAAGTTTAGGCGATCGGGGTCAGGGGCCGTGCCCACTTGGAAGGCGTGGGATGTAGCACACGAAAATATGGGAATAAGCCGGAATTCTAGTTTTTTGGCTGTAAAATGCAAAAACAATGAGGAACGGTCATGGCGAGGTGGTGACTATGGTTCTTTAGGTCGTATTTGATGGACCAAAATTTTTTTAGGTGATCCGAGTCCGGGGGCCCAGCCCACTCGGAGGCGTGGGCTATAGCACACGAAAATATGGGAATCGGGCGGAATTCTAGTTTTTTGGCTGTAAAATGCAAAAAATGAGGAACGGCCATGGTGAGGCAGTGACTATGGTTCCTTAGATCATATTTCATGGACTTTAAAATTTTTAGGCGATCCGGGTCCGGTGGGGGGGGGGGGGCTACCCACTCGAAAGACATGGGCTATAGCACACGAACATATGGGAAAAGGGCAGAATTTTTGTTTTTTTACTATAAAACGCAAAACAAACGAGGAACGGTCATGGTGAGGCAGTAACTATGGCTCTTTAGGTTGCATTTGATGGCCCGAATTATTTTTAGGTGATCCGAGTCTGGGGGCTCAGCCCACTCGAAAGGCGTGGGCTATAGCACACGAAAATATGGGAATGGGGCGAAATTCTAGTTTTTGACCGTAATACACAAAACAAGAGGAACGGTCATGGCGGGGTGGTGACTATTGTTCCTTAGGTTGTATTTGATGGCCCGGAACAATTGTAGGCGATTCGGGTCCAGGCGGTCCGGGCCCACTCAGAAGGTGTGGGATATAGCACACGAAAATAAGGGAATTTGGCGGAATTCTAGTTTCTTGGTCGTAAAATGCAAAACGACGAGGAAAGGTCATGGAGGGGTGGTGACTACGGTTCCTTAGATCATATATGATGGCCCGAAAAAAAATTTAAGGCGATCTGGGTCTGGAGGGGCCCGACCCACTCGGAAGGTGGCACACGAAAATATGGTAATCGGGCTGAATTCTAGTTTTTTGGCCGTAAAATGCAACAAAATGAGGAACGATCATGGCTAGGTGGTGACTATAGTTCTTTAGGTTGTATTTGACGGCTCGAAAAAAATTTAGGCTATCCGAGTCCGGGGGGCCTAGCCCACTCGGAAGGCATGGGCTATAGCATACAAAAATATGAAAATCGGGTGAAATTTTATGTTTTTGGGTGTAAAATGCAAAAAATGAGGAACGGTCATGGCGAAGTGGTGACTATGGTTCTTTAAGTCGTATTTGAGGGCCCGAAACTTTTTTAGGCGATCCAGCCCACAGGGAAGGAGTGGGCTATAGCACACGAAAATATGGGAATCGGGCGGAATTCTGGTTTTTTGGCCGTAAACGGCAAAACAACGAGGAACGGTCATGGCGGGGAGGTGGCTATGGTTCCTTAGGTCGTATTTGACGGCCCATAAAAATTTAAGGCTATTCGGGTCCGGGCAGCCCAGGCCCACTCAGAAGGCGTGGGATATAGCACACGAAAATATGGGAATCGGGAGAAATTCTAGTTTCTTGGCTGTAACATGCAAAACAACGAGGAAAGGTCATGGCGGGGAGGTGACTATGGTTCCTTAGATTTAATTTCATGGCCCGAAAACTTTTTAGGCGATCGGGGTCATGGGGCCCGGGCCCATTCGGAAGGGGAGCACTCGAAAATATGGTAATAAGCCGGAATTTTAGTTTTTTGGCTGTAAAACGCAAAAACAATGAGGAACGGTCATGGTGAGGTGGTGACTATGGTTCATTAGGTCGTATTTGACTGCCCGAAAAATTTTTAGGCGATCCGAGTCCGGGGGCCCACCCAACTCGGAAGGCGTGGGCTATAGCACATGAAAATATGGGAATCAGGCGGAATTTTAGTTTTTTGTCGGAAAATGCAAAAACATGAGGAACGATCATGGCGGGGCGGTGACAATTGTTCCTTAGGTTGAATTTGATGGACTGGAAAAATTATAGGCAATCCGGTTCCGGGGGGCCCGTGCCCACTCGGAAGGCGTGGGCTATAGCACACGAAAAATATGAGAATCGGGCGGAATTCTAGTTTTTTGGCTATAAAACGCAAAAAATGAGAAACGGTCATGACGGGGCGGTGACCATGGTTCTTTATCTCGTATTTGATAGCTTGGAAAAATTAAAAGCGATCCGGGTCTGGAGGGGCCCGATCCAATTGGAAGGCGGCACACGAAAATATGGTAATCGGACTGAATTCTAGTTTTTTGGTCGTAAAATGCAAAAATATGAGGGACGGTCATGGTGGTGTAGTGACTATGGTTCCTTAGGTCGTATTTGATGGCCTGGAAAAATTTTAGGCGGTAGGGGTCCGAGGGGCATGGGCCCACTCGAAAGACGTGGGCTATAGAACACGAAAATATGGGAATCGGGCGGAATTCTAGTTTCTTGGCCGTAACACACAAAACAATTAGGAACGCTCATTGCGGGGCGATGACTCTGGTTCCTTAGATTGAATTTGATGGCCCAAAAACATTTTAGGCGATCAGGGTCAAGGGGCCCGGGCCCACTCGGAAGGGGTGGGCTATAGCATACGAAAATATGGGAATAAGGCAGAATTCTAGTTTTTTGGCTGTAAAACGCAAAAACAATGAGGAACGGTCATGGTTAGGTGGTGACTATGGTTCTTTAGGTCGTATTTGACGGCCCAAAAAATTTTAGGTGATCCGAGTCCGGGTTGCCCAGCCCACTCGGAAGGCATGGGTAGCACACGAAAATATGGGAATAGGGCGGAATTCTAGTTTTTTGGCTGTAAAACGCAAAAATGAGGAACGGTCATGGCGAGGCGGTGTCTATGGTTCCTTAAGTCGTATTTCGTGGCCTGGAAAAATTTTAGGCGATCCGGGTCCTGGGGGCCCTGCCCACTCGCAAGGCGTGGGCTATAGCACACGAAAATATGAGAATCGGACGAAATTCTAGTTTTTTGGCCGTAAAATGCAAAACAAACGAGGAACGGTCATGGTGAGGCAGTAACTATGGTTTTTAGGTTTTATTTGATGGCCCAAAAATGTTTTAGGCGATACGAGTCCGGGGGGCCGGCCCACTCGAAAGGCGTGGGCTATTGCACCCGAAAATATGGGAATCGAGCGAAATTCTAGTTTTTTGGCCGTAATATGCAAAACAAGAGGAACGGTCATGGCAGGGCGGTGAAAATTGTTCCTTAGGTTGTATTTGATGTCCCGGAAAAATTGTAGGCGATCCGGTTCCGGGGGGTCCGTGTCCACTCAGAAGGCGTGGGCTATAGCACATGAAAATATGGGAATCGGGCGGAATTCTAGTTTTTTGCCCGTAAAAGGCTAAACAACAAGGAACGGTCATGGCAGGGTGATAAATATGGTTCCTTAGGTCGTATTTGATGGCCCATAAAAATTTAAGGATATTCGGGTCCGGGCGGTCCGGGCCCACTCAGAAGGTGTGGGATATAGCACACGAAAATAAGGGAATCTGGCAAAATTCTAGTTTCTTGGTCGTAAAATGCAAAAAGTCAAGGAAAGGTCATAGAGGGGTGGTGACTATGGTTCCTTAGATCATATTTGATGGCCAGAAAAAATTTAATGCGATTCGGGTCTAGAGGGGCCCGACCCACTCGGAAGGTGGCACACGAAAATATGGTAATCGGGCTGAATTCTAGTTTTTTGGCCGTAAAACGCAACAAAATGAGGAACGATCATGGCTAGGTGGTGACTATAGTTATTTAGGTTGTATTTGACGGCTCGAAAAAAATTTAGGCTATCCGAGTCCAGGGGGCCTAGCCCACTCGGAAGGCATGGGCTATAGCATACAAAAATATGAGATTCGGGCGAAATTCTAGTTTTTGGCTGTAAAATGCAAAAAATGAGGAACGGTCATGGCGAGGTGGTGACTATGGTTCTTTAGGTTGTATTTTATGGCCCAAAAAAATTTTAGGCGATCCGAGTCCGGGGGGCCCAGCCCACAAGGAAGGCGTGGGCTGTAGCACACAAAAATATGGGAATCGGGCGGAATTCGAGTTTTTTGGCCGTAAACGCAAATAAACAAGGAATGTTCATGGCGAGGCAGTGACTATGGTTTCTTAGGTTGTATTTGGTGGCCCTGGAAAATTTTCAGGCGATCGGGGTACAGGGGGCTCTGTCCACTAGGAAGGCGTGGGCTATAGCACACGAAAATAAGGGAATCGGGCGGAATTCTAGTTTTTTTTGCCGTAAATCGCAAACAAGCGAGGAACGGTCATGTCGGGGTGGTGACTATGTTTCCTTAGGTAGTATTTGATAGCCCAAAAAAATTTAAGGCGATCCGGGTCTGGAGGGGCCGGGCCCACTCAGAATGAGGCACACGAAAATATGCTAATCGGGCAGAATTATAGTTTTTTGGCTGTAAAACAAAACAAAACGAGGAACAATCATGGCGGGGCGATGACTACGGTTCATTAGGTCGTATTTGATGGCCCAAAAGTTTTTTAGGCGATCCGGGTTTGGGGGGCCGGGCTCACTCGGAAGGCGTGGGCTATAGCACATGAAAATATGGTAATCGGGCGGAATTTAAGTTTTTTTGCCGTAAAACGCAAAACAATGAGGAACTGTCATGATGGGGCGGTCACTATGGTTCCTTAGGTTGTATTCTATTGTCCTATAATATTTTAGGCGATCCGGGTTCGGGGGCCCGGGATCACTCGGAAGGCGTGGGCTATATAGCACACGAAAATATGGGAATTGGGCGGAATTATAGTTTTTGGCCGTAAAACGAAAATAAACGAGGAATGGTCAAGGCATGGTGATAACTATGGTTCCTTAGGTCGTATTTCATTGCTCGGAAATTTTTTAGGCGGTCGTGGTCTAGGGGGCCAGACCCACTCAGAAGGCGTGGGCTATAGCACTCAAAAATATGTGAATCGTGCGAAAGTTTAGTTTTTTGGCCGTAATACGCAAACAATGTGGAACGGTCATGGCAGGGCGGTGACTATGGTTCCTTAGGTCCTATTTGATGGCCCGAAAAAGTTTTAGGCAATCCGGGTCCGGAGGGGCCAGGTCCACTAGGAAGGCGTGGGCTATAGCACACGAAAATAAGGGAATCGGGCGGAATTCTAGTTTTTTGGCCGTAAAACGCAAACAAATGAATAACGGTCATGGAGGGGCAGTGAATATGATTCTTTAGGTCATATTTGATGGCCCGGAAAAATTTAAAGTGATACAGGTCCGGAGGGGCCCGACCTACTCGGAAGGCTTGGACTATAGCACACGAAAATATGGGAATCAGGCGGAATTCTAGTTTTTTGGCCGTAAAACGCAAGAAAATGAGGAACAGTCATGGCGGGGCGGTGACTGTAGTTCCTTAGGTCCTATTTGATGGCCCAGAAAAATTTTAGGTGATCCGGGTCCGGAGGGCCCGGGCCCACTCGGAAGACTTGGACTATAGCACACGAAAATATGGGAATCGGGCGGAATTCTAGTTTTTTTGGCCGTAAAACGCAAATAAACGAGGAACGGTCAAGGCGTGGCGGTAACTATGGTTCCTTAGGTTGCATTTCATGGCCCGAAAAATTTTTAGGCGATCGAGGTCCGGGGGCCCGGGCCCACTCGGAAGGCATAGGCTTTATCAAACGAAAATATGGTAATCGGGCGGAATTCTAGTCTTTTGGCCGTAAAACGCAAAAATACGAGGAACGGTCATGGCGGGTCAGTGACTATGGTTCCTTAGGTCGTAGTTGATGACGCAAAAATTTTTAGGCCATCGGGGTCCGGTGGTCCGGGCCCACTCGGAATGCGTGGGCTTTTAGCATACTAAAATATGGGAATTAGGCGGAATTCTTGTTTTTGGCTGTATAATGCAAACAAATGAGGAAAGGTCATGGCGGGGTGGTGGCTATGGTTCCTTAGGTCGTATTTGATGGCCCAAACAATTTTTAGGCGATCGGGGTCCGGGCCCTCTCGGAAGGCGTGGGCTGTAGCACACGAAAATATGGGAATCAGGCGCAATTCTAGTTTTTTGGCCGTAAATGCAAAAAAACAAGGAAAGGTCATAGAGGGGCAGTGACTATGGTTCCTTAGGTCGTATTTGGTGACCCAGAATAATTTTAGGAGATCGGGGTCCGGGGGGTCTTGGCCACTAGGAAGGCGTGGGCTTATAGCACACGAAAATATGGAAATCGGGCGGAATTCTAGTTTTTTTGCCGTAAAACCCACAAAAACGAGGAACGGTCATGGAGGGGCGATGACTATGTTTCCTTAGGTTGTATTTAATGGCCCGAAAATTTTTTAGGCGATCGGGGTCCTGGGGTTCCGGGCCTTCTCGGAAGGTGTGGGCTGTAGCACACAAAAATATGGGAATCGGGCAGAATTCTAGTTGTTTTTGCCGTAAAACTCAAAAAACGAGGAAAGGTCATGGCAGGGCGGTGACTATGGTTCCTTAGGTCGTATTTCGTAGCCCGTAAAAATTTTAGGCGATCAGGGTCCGGGGGCCCCAGAGCACTGGGAAGGCATGGGCTATAGCAAACGAAAATATGGGAATCGGGCAGAATTCTAGTGTTTTGGCCGTAAAATGCACAAAAGCGAGGAACGATCATTGCGAGGCGATAACTATGGTATGTTAGGTCATATTTGATGTCCCAAAAATATTTTAGATGATCGAGGTCCGGGGAGCCTGGGCCCACTCGGAAGGCATGGACTATAGCACATGAAAATATGGGAATCGGGCGGAATTATATTATTTTGGCTGTAAAATGCAATAAAACGAGTAACGGTCATGGAGGAGCGGTGACTATAGTTCCTTAGGTCGTATTTGATGACCCAGAAAAATGTTAGGCGATCCGGGTCCGGGGGGGGGGGAGGAGGGGCTGCCCACTAGGATGGCGTGGGCTATAGCACACGAAAATATGGGAATCAGGCAGAATTCTAGTTTTTTGGCCGTAAAATGCAAAAAACAAGGAACGATCATGGCGGGGTGGTGACTATGGTACCTTAGGTCATATTTGATGGCCCAAAAAAATTTTGGGCGATCGAGATCTGGGAGGCCCGTGCCCTCTCAGAATGTGTGGGCTATAGCACACGAAAATATGGGAATCGGGCAGAATTCTCATTTTTTGGTCGTAAAATGCAAACAAATGAGGAACGGTCATGGTGGGGCGGTGACTATGGTTTCTTAGTCCTATTTGATGGCTCGGAAAAATTTTAGGCAATCCGGATCTGGGGGCCCGGGCCCGCTCGGAAGGCGTGGGCTATAGCACACGAAAATATAGGAATTAGGCGGAATTCTAGTTTTTGGTCGTAAAACGCAAAACAATGAGGAACGGTCATGGCAGGGCGATTACTATGGTTCTTTAGGTCGTATTTGATGGCCCATAAAAATTTTACGCGATCCGAGTCAGGGGACCCAACCCACTCGGAAGGCGTGGACTATAGCACATGAAAATATGAGAATCGGGCGGAATTCTAGTTTTTTGGCCATGAAATGCAAAAAATGAGGAACGATCATGGCGGGGTGGTGATTATGGTTCCTTAGGTCGTAGTTGATGGCCCGGAAAATTTTTAGGCGATCCGGGTCTGGGGGGCTGGGACCATTCGGAAGGCGTGGGCTATAGCACTCCAAAATATAGGAATCAGACGGAATTCTACTTTTATGATCGTAAACCGCAAGAAAACGAGGAACGGTCATGGTGGGGCGGTGACTATGTAAACTTAGGTCGTCTTTGATGGCACAGAAAAATGTTAAGTGATCGGGGTCTGAGGGACCAGGCCCACTCGGAAGGCGTTGGCTATAACACACGAAAATATGGGAATCTTGCGGAATTCTAGTTTTTTGGCCATAAAATGCAAAATAACGACGTAAGGTCATGGCGGGGCGGTGACTATTGTTCCTTAGGTCTTATTTGATGGCCCAAAAAAATTTTAAGCGATCCGTGTCCGGAGGGCCCGGGCGCACTCGGAAGGCGTGGACCTATAGCATAGGAAAATATGGGAATCGAGCGAAAATCTTGTTTTTTGGTCGTAAAACGCAAAAAAATGAGGAACGATCATGGCGGGGCAGTGACTATGGTTTCTTAGGTCATATTTGATAGCCTGGAAAATTTTTAGGATATCCGGGTCTGGGGGGTCGGGCCCACTCGGAAGGCGTGGGCTATAGCACACGAAAATATGGGAATCGGATGGAATTATGGTTTTTTGGCAGTAAAATGCAAAAAAAGTGGAACGGTCATGGTGGGTCGGTGATTATGGTTCCTTAGGTTGTGTTCTATGGCCCGAAAATATTTTAGGCGATCCGGGTCCAGGGGACCCGGTACCACTCTGAATGCATGGTCTATAGCACACAAAAATATGGGAATCACGCGGAATTCTAGTTTTTTGGTCGTAAAATGCAAAAAATAAATTGAGGAACGGTCATGGTGGAGCGGTACCTATGGTTCCTTAGGTCGTATTTCATGGCCCGAAAAAGTTTTAGGCGATCGGGCTCTGGTGGGCCCGGGCCCACTCAGAAGGCGTGGGCTATAGCATATGAAAATATGGAAATCAGGCGGAATTCTAGTTATTTGGTTGTAAAACTCAAACAAACGAGGAATGGTCATGGCGGGGCGGTGACTATGGTACCTTAGGTAGTATTTGATGGCCTGTAAAAATTTTAGGCGATTGGGTTACGGGGGTCCGGGCGCACTCTGAAGGCGTGGGCAATTGCACACTAAAATATGGGAATCGGGCGGAATTCTAGTTTTTTGGTCGTATAACGCAAACGAATGAGGAAAGATTATGGCGGGGCGATGAGTATGGTTTCTTAGGTCCTATTTGATGGCCCAAAAATATTTTAAGCGATCCGGGTCAGGAGGGCCTGGGCCCACTCGGAAGGCATGGGCTATAGCATACGAAAATATGGAAATTGGGCGGAATTCTAGTTATTTGGCTGTAAAACGCAAACAAACGAGGAATGGTCATGGCGGGGCGGTGACTATGGTTCCTTAGGTCGTATTTGATGGCCCGAAAAATTTTTAGGCGATCGGGTTCCGGGGGTCCGGGCGCACTCAGAAGGCGTGGGTAATTGCACACTAAAATATGGGAATCAGACGGAATTCAAGTTTTTTGGTGTATAACGCAAAAGAATGAGAAAACATTATGGCGGGGCGGTGACTATGGTTCCTTAGGTCGTATTGGATGGCCCGAAAAAATTTAAGGTGATCCGGGTTAGGGGGCCCTGCCCACTGGGAAGGCGAGGGCAATGCACACGAAAATATGGGAATCAGGCAGAATTCTAGTTTTTTGGCCGTAAAACGCAAAAACAACGAGGAACGGTCATGGCGGAGGGGGTAACTATGGTACCTTAGGTTGAATTTGTTGGCCCAAATATTTTTTAGGCAATCTGGGTCCGGGGGTCGGGCCTAGTCGGAAGGCGTGGGATATATAGCACATGAAAATATAGGAATCAGGCGGAATTCTACTTTTTGGCCATAAAATGCAAAAACACGAGGAACAGTCCTGGAAGGGCAGCGACTATGGTTCCTTAGGTCGTATTATATGGCCCGAAAAAATTTTAGGCGACCGGGGTCCAGGGGGCTTGGGCCCAGTTGGAAGGCGTGGGCTATAGCATACGAAAATATGAAAATCGGGCGATATTCTAGTTATTTTGCTGTAAAACGCAAACGTACAAGGAATGGTCATGGTGGGGCGGTGAATATGGTTCCTTAGGTCGTCTTTGATGGCCCATAAAAGTTTTAGGCGATCGGGATCCGGGGGTCCGGGCCTACTCTGAAGGCGTGGGCAATTGCACACTAAAATATGGGAATCGGTCGAAATTCTAGTTTTTCGGCCGTATAACGCAAACGAATGAGGAACGATGATGGAGGGGCGATGAATATGGTGCCTTAGGTCCTATTTGATGGACTGAAAAATTTTAAGGGATCCGGGTCAGGAGGGCCTGGGCCATTCGGAAGGCATGGGCTATAGCATACGAAAATATGGGAATCAGGCGGAATTCTAGTTTGTTTGCCGTAAAACGCAAAAATAACGAGGAAAGGTCATGGAGGGGCAGTGACTATGGTTCCTTAGGTTGTATTTGGCTGCCTGGATAAATTTTAGGCGATCGGGGTCCGGGGGCCCTGTCCACTGGGAAGGCGTGAGCTATAGCACAAGAAAATATGGGAAAAGGATAGAATTCGCATTTTTTGTTCGTAAAATGCAAAAAAACGAAGAACGGTCATGGCGGGGCTGTGACTATGGTTCCTTAGGTCATAATTTATGGCCCGAAAATATTTGAGGCGATCTGGGTTCGGGGGGCCCGGGCCCAATCGGAAGGCATGGGCTATAGCACACGAAAATATGGCAATCGAGCAGAATAATAGTTTTTTCGCCGTAAAACGCAAACAAACGAGGAATGGTCATGGCGGGGCGGTAACTATGGTTCCTTAGGTCGTATTTCAGGGCCCGGAAAATTTTAGGCGATCGGGGTCCGGGGCCCGAGCCCACTCGGAAGGCGTGGGCTAGCACACAAAAGTATGAGAATCAGGTGAAATTCTATTTTTTTTGTCGTAAAACGCAAAAAAATGAGGAATGGTCATGGTAGGGCCATGACTATGGTTCCTTAGGTCGTATTTCATGACCCGAAAAGTTTAAGGCGATCCAAGTCTGGAAGGGCCCGACCCACTCGGAAGGCGGCACAAGAAAATATGGTAATCGGGCAGAATTCTAGTTGTTTTTGGCAGTAAAACGCAAATAAACGAGGACTGTTCATGGCGGGGCGGTGACTATGGTTCCTTAGGTCGTATTTGATGGCCTAGAAAAATTTTACGCGATCCGGGTCCGGAGGGCCTGGGACCACTCGGAAGGCGTGGACTATAGCATACGAAAATATGGTAATCGGGCGGAATTCTAATTATTTTGGCTGAAAAATGCAAATAACGAGGAAAGGTCATGGCGGGGCGGTGACTATGGTTCCTTAGGTCTTATTTGATGTTCAAAAAAAATTTAGGCGATCCGGGTCCGGTAGGCCCAGGTCCACTCGGAAGGCGTGGACTATAGCACACGAAAATATGCGAATCGGGAGAAATTCTAATTATTTGGCCGTAAAATGCAAATAACGAGGAACGATCAAGGCGGGGCGGTAATTATGGCTCCTTAGGTCGTATTTGATGGCCCGAAAAAATTTATGGCTATCCGGGTCCGGAGGGGCCCCGGCCCACTCGGAAGGAGGCACACGAAAATATGGTAATCGGACGGAATTCTAGTTTTTTGGCCGTAAAATGCAAAAAATGAGGAAAGGTTATGGCGGGGCGGTGACTATGGTTCCTTAGAGCGTATTTGATAGCTCAGAAAAATTTAAGGCGATCCGGATCCGGAGGGGCCCGACCCTTTCGGAAGGAGGCAAAAGAAAATATGGTAATCGGGCGGAATTCTAATTATTTTAGCCAAAAAATGCAAATAATGAGGAAAGGTCATGGCGGGGCGGTGACTATGGTTCCTTAGTTCTTATTTGATGTTCCAAAAATTTTTAGGCGATCCGGGTCCGGTGGGCCCGGGCCCCCTCGGAAGGCGTGGACTATAGCACATGGAAATATGGGAATCGGGCGAAATTCTAGTTTTTTGGCCGTAAAACACAAATAATGAGGAACGATCATGGCAGGGCGGTAACTATGGTTCCTTAGGTCGTATTTGATGGCCCGAAAACATTTATGGCTATCCGGGTCCGGAGGGGCCCGACCCACTCGGAAGGAGGCACACGAAAATATGGTAATCGGTCGGAATTCTAGTTTTTTGGCCGTAATACGCAAAAAATGAGAAAAGGTCATGGCGGGGCGGTGACTATGGTTCCTTAGGTCGTATTTGACAGCTCGGAAAACTTTTAGGTGATCGGGGTTCGAGGGGCCCTGCCCACTAGGAAGGCATAAAAAACGAGGAAAGGTCTTGTTTTTTGGCCGTAAAACGCACAAAAACAAGGAACAGTCATGGCGGGGCGATGACTATGGTACCTTAGATCGTATTTGATCGGGGTCCGAGGGCCTAGGCCCACTCGGAAGGCATGTGCTAGCACACGAAAATATGTGAATCTGGCAGAATTTTAGTTTTTTGGCCGTAAAACACAAACAAATGAGGAACGGTCCTGGCGGGGCGATGATTATGGTTCCTTAGGTCGTATTTGGTGGCCCAGAAAAATTTATGTGATCGGAGTCCGGGGGTTTGGGCCCACTCGTAAGGCGTGGGCTATTAGCACACTAAAATATGAGAATCAGGCGGAATTCTTATTTTTTGGCTGTATAACGCAAGCAAATGAGGAAAGGTCATGGCAGGGCGGTGACTATGGTTCCTTAGGTCGTATTTGATGTCCCGCAAAATTTTAGGCGATCGGGGTCCGGGGGGTCCAGGCCCTCTCGTAATGCATGGGCTATAGCACACGAAAATATGGGAATCAAGCGAATTCTTGTTTTTTGTTTGTAAACGCAAAAAACGAGGAAAATTCATGGCGGGGCAGTGACTATGGTTCCTTAGGTCGTATTTGGTGGCCCGAAAAACTTTTAGGGGATCGGGATCCGGGGGGCCCTGCCTACTAGGAAGTCGTGGGCTACAACACCCGAAAATATGGGAATCGGGCGGAATTCTAGTTTTATGGCCGTAAAACGCACAAAAACGAGGAACGGTCATGGCGGGGCGATGAGTATGGTACCTTAGGTCGTATTTGATGGCCCGTAAAAATTTTAGGCGATCGAGGTCCGGGTGGTCTGGGCCCACTCGGAAGGCGTGGGCTATAGCACATAAAAATATGGGAATCAAGCGGAATTCTAGATTTTTGGCCGTACAACGGATAAAAATGAGGAGCGGTCATGGCGGGGCAGTGACTATGGTTTCTTAGGACATATTCTATGGCCCGAAAATTTTTAAGGTGATCCGGGTCCGGGGGCCCGGGCCGACTCGGAAGGCGTGGGCTATATAGCACACGAAAATATGAGAATCAAGCGGAATTTTAGTTTTTTGGCCGTAAAACGCAAACAAACGAGAAACGGTCATGGCGGAGCGGTGACTATGGTTCCTTAGGTCGTATTTGATGGTTGGGAAATTTTTTGACGATCGGGGTCCGGGCCCACTCGGAAGAAGTGGGCTATTAGCACACTAAAATATGGGAATCAGGCGGAATTCTTATTTTTTGGCTGCATAACGCAAACAAAATGAGGAAAGGTCTTGGCGGGGCGGTGACTTTGGTTCCTTAGGTCATATTTGATGGCCCGGAAAAATATTAGGCGATCGGAGTCCGAGGGGTTCTGGGCCCTCTCGGAAGGCGTGGGTTGTAGCACACAAAAATATGGGAATCGGGCGGAATTCTAGTTTTTTGGCCTTAAATGCAAAAAATGAGGAAAGGTCATGGCGGGGAGGTGTCTATGGTTCCTTAGGTTGTATTTGGTGGCCCGCAAAAATTTTAGGATATCGGTGTCCGAGGGGCCCTGCCCACTAGAAAGGCGTGGGCTATAGCATACGAAAATATGGGAATCGCGCGGAATTCTAGTTCTTTGGCCGTAAAATTCAAAAAATGAGGAAAGGTCATGGCAGGGCAGTGACTATGGTTCCTTAGGTCATATTTGGTTGCCCGGAAAAATTTTAGGCGATCGGGTTCTTTGGGGCCCTACCCACTTGGAAGGCGTGGGCTATAGCACACGAAAATATGGGAATTAGGCCTAATTCTAGTTTTTTGGCCGTAAAACGCACAAAAACGAGGAACGGTCATGGCGGGGCGATGACTATGGTACCGTAGGTTGTATTCGATGACCCGGAAACATTTTAGGCGATCGAGGTCCGGGTGGTCCGGGCCTACTCGGAAGGCGTCGGCTATAGCACACGAAAATATGCGAATCGGGCGGAATTCTAGATTTTTGGCCGTAGAACGCATAAAAATGAGGAACGATCATGGCGGGCAGTGACTATGGTTCCTTAGGTCATATTCTATGGCCCGAAAAATTTTAAGGCGATCCGGGACTGGGGTAGCCGGTCCCACTCGGAAGGCGTGGGCTATAGAACACTAAAATATGGGAATCAGGCAAAATTCTAATTTTTTGGCCATAAAACGCAAAGAAACAAGGAAAGGTCATGCCGCGTTCCGAGTGGGTCGGGCCCCTCCAGGCCTGGATCGCCTTAAATATTTTCGGGCCATCAAATACGACCTAAGGAACCATAGTCACCGCCCCGCCATGATCGTTCATAGTTCTTTTTCTTTTTCCGACCAAAAAACAAGAATTCTGCTTGATTCCCATATTTTCGTGTGCCGCCTTCCGAGTAGGCTGGGCCCCTCCGAACCCGGATCGCCTAAAATGTTTCTAGGCCATCACATACGACCTAAGGAACGATGACCGTTCCTCATTGTTTTTGCGTTTTACGGCCAAAAACTAGAATTCAGCCCAATTACCATATTTTCGTGTGCCGCCTTCTGAGTGGGCCTGGGCCTTCAAGTCCCGGATTGCCTTAAATTTTTTCGGGCCATAACATACAACCTAAAGAACCATAGTCACCGTCTTTCCATGAACGTTCCTCATTTTTTTGCGTTTTACGGCCAAAAAACTAGAATTCCGCCTGATTCCCATATTTTCATGTGATATAGCCCACGCTTTCTTAGTGGGCATGGCCCCCCGAACCCGAATCGCCTAAAATATTTTCTGGCCATCAAATACGATCTAAAGAACCATAGTCACCACCTCGCCATGACCGTTTCTCGTTTTTTTGTGTTTTACGGCCAAAACACTAGAATTCCGCCCGATTCTCATATTTTCGTGTGATATAGCCCACTCCTTCCCAGTGGGCAGGGCCCCCCGTACTCGGATCGCCTAAAAAAATTTCGGGCCATCAAATATAACCTAAGGAACGATAATCACTGCCCCGCCATGACTTCTCCTCTTTTTTGTGTTTTACGGCCAAAAAACTAGAATTTTGCCCGATTCCCATATTTTCGTGTGCTATAGCCCACTCCTTCCGAGTGGGCCCGAGGCCCCCGGACCATGATCTCCTAAAAATTTTTTGGGACATCAAATACGACATAATGAACCACAGTCAACGCCCCTCCATGACCGTTCCTCGTTGTTTTACGTTTTACGGCTAAAAAACTACGATTTCGCCCGATTCCACTATTTTCGTGTGCTATAGCCCACGCCTTCCGAGTGGTCACGGGCCCCCACGAACCGGATCCCCTAAAATTTTTCAGCGCGATCAAATACGACCTAAGGAACCATAGTCACTGCCCCGCCATGATCATTCCTAGTTCTTTTGCATTTTCTGGCCAAAAAACTAGAATTCCGCCTGATTCCCATATTTTCGTGTGCCGCCTTCCGAGTAGGCCGGGCCCCTCCGAACCCGGATCGCCTTAAATTTTTTCGGGCCATCAAATACGACCTAAGGAACCATAGTCACCATTCCACCATGACCTTTCCTCCTTTTTTTTGCGTTGTACGGCCAAAAAACTAGAATTTCGCCCGATTCCCATATTTTCGTGTGCTATAGCCCATGGCTTCCGAGTGGGTCCGGGCCGCCCGGATTTGGATCGCCTAAAATTTTTTTGGGCCATCAAATATGACCTAAAGAACCATAGTCACCGCCTTGCCATGATCGTTCCTCATTCTTTTGCGTTTTACGGCAAAACACATAGAATTCCGCCCGATTCCCACATTTTCGTGGGCTATAGCCCACGCCTTCCGAGTGGGCCCGGGGCCCCCGGACCCCGATCGCCTAAAATACTTCTAGGCCATCCAATATGACCTAAGAAACCATGACTGTTCCTCATTGTTTTGCGTTTTTTGACCAAAAAACTAGAATTCACCCTGATTACCATATTTTCGTGTGCCGCCTTCTGAGTGGGCCGGGCCCATCAAGACCCGGATTGCCTAAATCAATTTCCAGGCCATAAAATAAAACCTAAAGAACCATACTCACCATCTTGCCATGACCGTTCCTCATATTGTAGCATTTTACGGCCAAAAAACTAGAATTCCGCCTGATTCACATATTTTCATGTGATATAGCCCACGCCTTACCAGTGAGTAGGGCCCCCTGAACCCGGATCACCTAAAAAAAATTTGGACCATCAAATACGATCTAAATAACCATAGTCACTGTCTTGCCATGACCGCTTCTCATTTTTTTCGTTTTACGGCCAAAAAACTGGAATTCCGCCCGATTCCCATATTTTCGTGTGATAGCCCACGCCGTCCCAGTGGGCTGGGCCCCGCGAACCCGGATCGCCTAAAAAATTTTTCGGGCCATCAAATATGACCTAAGGAACGATAGTCACTGCCCCACCATGACCTCTCCTCGTTTTATTGCGTTTTACGGCCAAAGAACTAGAATTCCGCCTGATTCCCATATTTTCGTGTGCCATAGCCCACGCCTTCCGAGTGAGCCTGGGGCCCCCGGACCATGATCGCCAAAATATTTTCCGGGCCATCAAATACGACATAAGGAACCATAGTCACCGCCCTGCCATGACCGTTCCTCGTTGTTTTGCGTTTCACGGCCAAAAAATTGGAATTTCGTGCGATTCCCATATTTTCGTGTGCTATGCTCATGTCTTCCGAGTGGGCGCGGGCACCCGGACCCTGATCGCCTAACAATTTTCCGGGGCATGTAATACGATCTAAGGAACCATATTTACCGCTTCGCCATGATCGGTCCTCATTCTTTGCGTTTTACGGCCAAAATATTTGAATTCCGCCTGATTCCCAAATTTTCGTGTGCTATAGCCCACGCCTTTCGAGTGGGCCGGCCCCCCGGACTCGGATCGCCTACAATTTTTTTGGGCAATCAAATACTATCTAAAGAAGCATAGTCACCGCCTCGCCATGACCGTTCCTGGTTGTTTTGCGTTTTACGGCAAAAAAACTAGAATTATGCGCGATTCCCATATTTTCATGTGATATAGCCCACGCCTTCCCAGTGGGCAGGTCCCCCCGAACCCGGATCGCCTAAAATTTTTCCGGGCCATCAAATATTACCTAAGGAACCATAGTCACAGTCCCTCCACGACCTCTCCTCTTTTTTTTGCGTTTTACGTCCAAAAAATTGGAATTCCGCCCGATTCCCATATTTTTGTGTAATATAGCCCACGCCTTCCGAGTGGGCCCGAGGCCCCCGGACCCCGATCGCCTAAAATATTTCCAGGCCATCAAATATGACATAAGAAACCGTAGTCACAGCCCAGCCATGACCGTACCTCATTGGTTTGCGTTTTACGGCCAAAAAACTAGAATTCAACCCGATTACCATATTTTCGTGTGCCGCGTTCCGAATGGGTCGGGCCCCTCCAGACCTGGATCACCTAAAAAAAATTTGGGCCATCAAATACGACATAAGGAACCATATTCACCGCCCCTCCATGTCCGTTCCTCATTTGTTTTGCGTTTTACGGCCAAAAAACTAGAATTCCGCCCGATTCTCATATTTTCGTGTGCTCTAGCCCACGCCTTCTGAGTGGGCACGAGTCGGCCGAACCCGACTAGAATTAAAAAATTTTGGGCCATCAAATACAACCTAATGAACCATAGCCAATGCCTCACCATGCCCATTCTTCGTTGTTTTGCTTTTTCTGGCCAAAAAACTAGAATTCCGCCCGATTCCTATATTTTCGTGTGCAGCCTTCCGAGTAGGCCGGGCTTCTCCCAACCCGAATCACCTTAAAGTTTTTCGGGCCATCAAATACGACCTAAGGAACCATAATCACCGTTCCACCATGACATTTCCTTGTTTGTTTGCGTTTTACGGCCAAGAAACTAGAATTCCGCCCGATTCCCATATTTTCGTGAGCTATAGCTCATGCCTTCCGAGTGGGTCCGGGCCGCCCTGACTCGGATCTCCTAACAAATTTTCGGGCTATCAAATATGACCTAAAGAACCATAGTCACCGCCTTTCCATGACCGTTCCTCATTCTTTTGCGTTTTACGGCAAAAAAACATAGAATTCCGCCCGATTCCCATATTTTCGTGTGCTATAGACCACGTCTTCCGAGTGGGCCCGGGGCCCCGAACCCCAATCACCTAAAATATTTCTAGGCCATCAAATACGACCTAAGGAACCATGACCGTTCCTCATTTCTTTGCATTTTACGACTAAAACACTAGAATTCACCCCGATTACCATATTTTGGTGTGCCGTCTTCTTAGTGGGCCAGGACCCTCAAGACACAGATCGCCTTATATTTTTCCGGGCCATCAAATACAACCTAAAGAACCATAGTCACAGCCTCTCCATGACCGTTCCTTGTTATTTTGCATTTTACGGCCAAAAAACTAGAATCCCGCCTCATTCCCATATTTTCGTGTGATATAGCCCAAGCCTTCCCAGTGGGCAGGGCCATCCGAACCCGGATCGCCTAAAAATTTTTCGGACCATCAAATACGATCTAAAGAAATATAGTCACCACCTCTCCATGACCGTTTCTCATTTTTTTGCGTTTTACGGCCAAAACACTAGAATTCCGCCCGATTCCCATATTTTCGTGTGATATAGCCCACGCCTTCCCAATGGGCAGGGCCCGCCGAACCCAGATCGCCTAAAATTTTTCTGGGCCATCAAATATGACCTAAGGAACAATATTCACTGCCCCTCCATGACCTCTCCTCATTTTATTGCGTTTTACGGCCAAAAAACTAGAATTTCGCCCGATTCCCATATTTTCGTGTTCTATACCAAGCTTTCCGAGTGGGCAAGGGCCCCTCGGACCCTGATCGCCTAAAAATTTTCCGGGCCATCAAATTTGACCTAAGGAACCATAGTCACCGCCACACCATGACCGTTCCTCATTTGTTAGTGTTTTACAGCCAAAAAACTAAAATTCAGCCCGATTACCATATTTTCGTGTGCCGCCTTGCGAGTGGGTCGGGCCCCTCCAAAATCGGATCGCCTTAAATTTTCCGGGCCATCAAACACGACCTAATGAACCATAGTCACTACCCCGCTATGACCGTTCCTCGTTCTTTTGCATTTTACGGCCAAGAAACTAGAATTCCGCCCGATTCCCAAATTTTCGTGTGCGATAGCCCACGCCTTCCGAGTGGCCACGGGCCCCCATGATTCGGATACCCTAAAAATTTTTTGTGCCATCAAATACGACCTAAGGAACCATAGTCACCGCCCTGCCATGAATGTTCCTCGTTCTTTTGCTTTTTCTGGCAAAAAAACATAGAATTCCGCCTGATTTCTATATTTTCGGGTGCCGCCTTCCGGGTAGGCCGGGCTTCTCCGAACCCGGATCGCCTTAAATTTTTTCGGGCCATGAAATACGACATAAGGAACCATAGTCACCATTCCACCATGACCTTTCCTCATTTATTTGCGTTTTACGGCCAAAAAACTTGAATTCCGCCCGATTCCCATATTTTCGTGTGCTATAGCCCACACCTTTCGAGTGCCCCCCCCCCCCGGACTCGGATCGCCTAAAACCTTTTCGGTTCATCAAATACGATCCAAAAAACAATAGTCACCGCCTCGCCATGACCGTTCCTGGTTTTATTGTGTTTTACGGCAAAAAAACTAGAATTCCGCGCGATTCCCATATTTTCGTGTGATATATCCCACGCCTTCCCAGTGGGCAGGGCCCCTCGAACCTGGATCTCCTAAAAACTTTCTGGGACATCAAATATGACCTAAGGAACCATAGTCACTACCCCGCCCCGACCTCTCCTCTTTTTTTGCATTTTTCGGCCAAAAAACTAGAATTCGGCACGATTCCCATATTTTTGTGTGCTATAGCCCACGCCTTCCGAGTGGGTCTGGGCCTCCTGGACCTCGATCGCCTAAAAGTTTTTCAGGCTAACAAATAATACCTAAGAAACTAAAGTCATCGCCCCGCCATGACCGTTCCTCATTGTTTTGCATTTTACGGCCAAGAAACTAGAATTCCGCCCGATTCCCATATTTTCGTGTGATATATCCCACGCCTTCCCATTGGGCAGGGCCCTCGGACCGGTATTGCCTAAAATATTTTCGGGCCTTCAAATACGACCTAAGGAACTATAGTCATTGCACCGCCATGACCTCTCCTCGTTATTTTGCGTTATACTGCCAAAAAACTAGAATTCCGCCTGATTCTAATATTTTCGTGTGCTATAGCCCACGCCGTCCGAGTGGGCACGGGCCCCCCGGAACCGGATCGCCTACAATTTTTCCGGTCCATCAAATACGACCTAAGGAACAATAGTCACCGCCCCCGCCATGACCGTTCCTCATTTTGTTTTGCGTTTTGCGGCCAAAAAACTAGAATTCCACCCGATTCCCATATTTTCGTGTGCTATGCCCACGCCTTCCGAGTGGCCGCGGGATCCCGGACCTCGATCACCTAAAAATTTTCTAGGCCATGAAATACGATATAAGGAACCATAGTTACTGCTGCGCCATGATCATTCCTTTTTTTTTTGCATTTTACGGCCAAAAAACATGAATTCCGCTTGATTCCCATATTTTCATGTGCTATAGCCCACGCCTTTCGAGTGGGCCGGCCCCCTGGACTCGGATCGCCTAAAAAAATTTCGGTCCATCAAATATGATCTAAAGAACCATAGTCACCACCTCGCCATGACCGTTCCTGGTTTTTTTTGCGTTTTACGGCCAAAAAACTAGAATTCCACCCGATTCCCATATTTTCGTGTGATATATCCCACGCCTTTCGATCCCCCCTCCTCCCCGGACTCGGATCGCCTCAAAATTTTTTGGAACATCAAATACGATCTAAAGAACCATAGTCACCACCTCGCCATGACCGTTCCTGGTTGTTTTGCATTTTACAGCCAAAAAACAAGAATTCCGCCTCATTCCCATATTTTCGTGATATATAGCCCACGCCTTACCATTGGACAGGGCCCCCCGGACCCGTATCGCCTAAAAATTTCCCAGGCCATCAAATACGACCTAAGGAACCATAGTCACTGCCCCGACATGACCTTTCCTCATTTTTTAAGTTTTACGGCCAAAAAACTAGAATTCGGCATGATTCCCATATTTTTGTGTGCTATAGCCCACGCCTTCCGAGTGGGTTCGGCCCCCCAGGACCCCGATCACCTAAATTTTTTCCGGGCTATCGAATAATACCTAAGAAACTATAGTCACCGCCCCGCCATCACCGTTCCTCATTGTTTTGCGTTTTACGGCCAGGAAACTAGAATTCCGCCCGATTCCCATATTTTCGTGTGATATATCCCACACCTTCCCATTGGGCAGGGCCCCTGGACCCGTAACGCCTAAAATTTTTCCGGGCCATCAAATACGACCTAAGGAACCATAGTCACTGTACCGCCATGACCTCTCCTCATTTTTTTGCGTTATACGGCCAAAAAACAAGAATTCCGCCTGATCCCCATAATTTCGTGTGCTATTGCCCACGCCTTCGAGTGGGCAAAGGCCCCCTGGAACCAGATCGCCTACAATTTTTCCGGGACATAAAATACGACCTAAGGAACCATAGTCACCGCCCCGCCATGACCGTTCCTTTTTTTGCATTTTACGACCAAGAAACTAGAATTCCGCCCCATTCTCATATTTTCGTGTGCTATAGCCCATGCCTTCCGAGTGGGTCCGGGCCGCCCGGACTCGAAGCACCTAAAAAAATTTTCGGCCATCAAATATGACCTAAAGAACCATAGTCACCGCCTTGCCATGACCATTCGTCATTTTTTTGCATTTTACGGCCAAAACAATAGAATTCCGCCCGAATCCCATATTTTCTTGTGCTAGCCCATGCTTTCCGAGTGGTGACATGCCCCTCGGACCCTGATCGCCTAAAATTTATCTGGGCCATCAAATTCGACCTAAGGAACCATAGTCACCGCCCAAACATGACCGTTCCTCATTTGTGTTTGATTTACGGCCAAAAAACTAAAATTCAGCCCGATTACAATTTTTTCGTGTGCCGCCTTTCGAGTGGGTCGGGCCCCTCCAGACCCGGATCGCCTTAAATTTTACGGGCCATCAAATACGACCTTAGGAACAATAGTCACTGCCCCGCTATGACTGTTCCTCATTTTTTTGCGTTTTACGGCCAATAAACTAGAATTCCGCTCGATTCCCACGACTTCGGAGTGGGCCCGAACCCGAATAGCCTTAAATTTTTATGGGCCATCAAATACGACCTATTGAACCATAGCCACTGCCCTGCCATGACCGTTCCGCGTTGTTTTGCGTTTTACGGCCAAAAAACTAGAATTGTCCTCGATTCCCATATTTTCGTGTGATAAGCCCACGCCTTCCGAGTGGGCACGGGCCCCGCAGAACCGGATCGCCTACAATTTTTATGGGCCATCAAATACGACCTAAGGAACAATAGTCACCGCCCCGCGATGACCGTTTCTCGTTTTCTTGGCGTTTTCCGGCCAAAAAATTAGAATTCTGCCCGATTCCCATATTTTCGTGTGCTATGCCCACACCTTTCGAGTGGGCGAGGGCCCCCGGACCCCGATCGCCTAAAAATTTTCTGGGCCATGAAATACGATCTAAGGAACCATTGTTATAGCTCTGCCATGATCGTTCCTCATTTTTTGCGTTTTACGGCCAAAAAACTAAAATTCCGCCCGATTTCCATATTTTCGTGTGCTATAGCCCACGCCTTCCGAGTGGGCCGGCCCCCCGGACTCGGATCGCTTAAATTTTTTTTGGGACATCAAATACGACCTAAAGAACCATAGTCACCACCTCGTCATGACCGTTCCTTATTTATTTGCTTATTATGGCCAAGAATATGTAGAATACCGCCCGATTCCTATATTTTCGTGTGTTATAGCACACGCCTTCCGTGTGGGCCCGGCCCTCCCTGACCCCGATTGCCTTAAATTTTTTCGGGCCATCAAATACGACCTAAGGAACCATAGTCACCGCCCCGCCATGAACGTTCCTTTTTTTGCATTTTATTGCCAAGAAACTAGAATTCCGCCCCATTCTCATATTTTCGTGTGCTATAGTCCATGCCTTCCGAGTGGGTCCGGGCCGCCCGGACTTGAAGCACCTAAAAAATTTTTGGGCCATCAAATATGACCTAAAGAACCATAGTCACCGCCTTGCCATGACCATTCCTCATTTGTTTGTGTTTTACGGCCAAAAAACTAGAATTCCGCCCGATTCCCATATTTTGGTGTGCTTCCTAGTGGGCCCGGGCACCTCGGACCCTGATCGCCTAAAATTTTTCCGGAATTCTAGTTTTTTGGCCGAAAAATGCAAAAAATGAGGAACGATCATGGCAGGGCGGTGACTATGGTTCCTTAAATCATACTTTATGGCCCGTAAAAATATTAGGTGATCGGGGTCCGGGGTTCTCGGGACCACTTGGAAGGCGTGGGTTATAACACACGAAAATATAGGAATCAGGCGGAATTCTAGTTTTTTGGCCGAAAAATGCAAAAAATGAGGAACGATCATTGCAGGGCGGTGACTATGGTTCCTAAGGTCGTATTTGACGGCCCGAAAAATTTTTAGGCGATCCGAGTCCGGAAGGCCTGGCCCACTCGGAAGACGTGGGCAACAGCACACGAAAATATGGGAATCACGCGGAATTCTAGTTTTTTGGTCGAAAAATGCAAAAATGGGGAACGATCATGGCGGGGCGGTTATTATGGTTCCTTGGGTCTTATTTGATGGCCCGGAAAAATTTTAGGCGATCGGGGTCCGGGGGTACCGGGACCACTTGGAAGCCGTGAGCTATAGCACACAAAAATATGGGAATTAGGCGGAATTCTAGTTTTTTGGCCGAAAAATGCAAAATATTAGCAACGATCATGGCGGGGCGGTGACTATGGTTCCTTAGGTCGTATTTGATGGCCCAAAAAAATTTTAGGCGATCCGAGTCTGGTAGGCCCGGCCCACTCGGAAGGCTTAGGCAATAACACACGAAAATATGGGAATCGGGCGGAATTCTAGTTTTTTGGACGTAAAATGCAAAACATGAGGATCGATCATGGTGGGGCGGTGACTATGGTTCCTTAGGTCGTATTTGATGGCCCAAAAAAATATTAGGCGACCAGGGTCCGAGGTTCCCGGGACCACTTGGAAGGCGTGGGCTGTAGCACACAAAAATATGGGAATCGAGCGGAATTCTAGGTTTTTGGCCGAAAAATGCAAAAAATGAGGAACGATCCAAGTGGTCCCGGGACCCCCGGATCCCGATCGCCTAAAAAATTTTCGGGCCATAAAATACAACCCAAGGAACCATAGTAACCACCCCGCCATGATCGTTCCTCATTTTTTGCGTATTTCTGTCAAAAAACTAGAATTCCGCGTGATTCCCATATTTTCGTCTACTATTGCCCACGCCTTCCGAGTGGTTCGGGCCTCCAGGACTCGGATCGCCTAAAATTTTTCCGGGCCATCAAATACGACCTAAAGAACCATATTCACTGCCCCGCCATGATCGTTCCTCATTTTTTGCATTTTTCGGCCAAAAAACTAGAATTCTGCCCGATTCCCATATTTTCGTGTGTTATATCACACGCCTTCCAAGTGGTCCCGGGACCCCCGGACCCCGATCGCCTAAAATTTTTTCGGGCCATAAAATACGACCCAAGGAACCATAGTAACCACCCCGCCATGATCGCTCCTCATTTTTTGCGTTTTTCTGCCAAAAAACTAGAATTCCGCGTGATTCCCATATTTTCGTCTACTATTGCCCACCCCTTCCGAGTAGGTCGGGCCTCCAGGACTCGGATCGCCTAAAATTTTTCCGGGCCATCAAATACGACCTAAGGAACCATATTCACCGCCCCGCCATGATCGTTCCTCATTTTTTGAATTTTTCGGCCAAAAACCTAGAATTCCGCTCGATTCCCATATTTTTATGTGCTACAGCCCACGCCTTCCAAGTGGTCCAGGGAACCTCGGACCCCGGTCGCCTAATATTTTTCTGGGCCATCAAATATAACCTAAGGAACCATAGTCACCACCCTACCATGATCGGTCCTCATTTTTTGCATTTTACGTCCAAAAAACTAGAATTCCGGCAGATTCCCATATTTTCCTGTGTTATTGCCCAAGCCTTCCGAGTGGGCCGGGCCTACCAGACTCGGATCGCCTAAAAATTTTTCAGGCCGTCAAATACGACCGAAGGAACCATAGTCACCGCCCCGCAATGATAGTTCCTCATTTTTTGCATTTTTTCGGCCAAAAAACTAGAATTCCGCCCGATTCCCATATTTTCGTGTGCTATAGCTCACGCCTTCCAAGTGGTCCCGGTACCCCCGGACCTCGATCGCCTAAATTTTTCCGGGCTATCAAATATGATCCAAGGAACCATATTAACCGCCCCGCCATGATCGTTCCCCATTTTTGCGTTTTTCGGCCAAAAAACTAGAATTCCGCGTGATTCCCATATTTTCGTGTGCTAAATAGCCCACGTCTTCCGAGTGGGCCGGGCCTTTCGGACTCGGATCGCCTAAAATTTTTTCGGGCTGTCAAATACGACCTAAGGAACCATAGTCACCGCCCCGCAATGATCGTTCATCATTTTTTGCATTTTTCGGCCAAAAAACTAGAATTTCGCCCGATTCCCATATTTTCGTGTGTTATAGCCCACGCCTTCCAAGTGGTCCCGGGAACCCGGGACCCAGATCGCCTAATATTTTTACGGGCCATAAAATATGATTTAAGGAACTATAGTCACCGCCCTGCCATGATCGTTCCTCATTTTTTGCGTTTTTCAGCCAAAAAACTAGAATTCCGCGCGATTCCCATATTTTCGTGTGCTATAGCCCACGCCTTCCGAGTGGTCCCAGACCCCCGGACCCCTATCGCCTAAAGTTTTTCCGGACCATCAACTACGACCTAAGGAACCATAGTCACCACCCCGCCATGATCGTTCCTATGTTTTTGTATTTTTTGGCAAAAAACCTAGAATTCCGCGCGATTCCATATTTTCATTTGCTATAGCCCACGCCTTCCGAGTGGTCCCGGGAACCCCAGACCCCGATCGCCTAAAATTTTCCAGCCATAAAATACGACCTAAGGAACCATAGTCACCGCCCCGCCATGATCGTTCCTCATTTTATGCAGATTTCGGCCAAAACACTAGAATTTCGCCCGATTACCATATTATTGTGTGCTATTGCCCACGCCTTCCGAGTGGGCCGAGCCCCCCGTACTCGGATCGCCTAAAGTTTTTTCGGGCCATAAAATAGGACCTAAGGAACCATAGTCACCACCTCGCCATGATCGTTCCTCATTTTTCGCATTTTTCGGCCAAAAAACTAGAATTCCGCTCGGTTCCCATATTTTTGTGTGCTATAGCCCGTGCTTTCCAAGTGGTCCCGGGATCCCCGGACCCCGATCGCCTAAAATTTTTCCGGGCCATCAAATACGACCTAAGGAACTGCCCCGCTATGATCGTTCCTCACTTATTGCGATTTCCGGCAAAAAAACTAGAATTCCGCCCGATTCCCATATTTTCGTGTGCTATAGCCCACACCTTCCGAGTGGGCCGGGCCCCCGGACTCGGATCAACTAAATTTTATTCGGGCCATCAAATAAGACCTAAGGAACCATATTCACCTCCCCGCCATGATCGTTCCCCATTGTTTGCATTTTTCGGCTAAAAAACTAGAATTCCGTACGATTCCCATATTTTCGTGTGCTATAATTGCCCACGCCTTCCCAATGGGTAGGGAATCCCGGACCCCGATCGCCTAAAATTTTTCCGGACCATCAAATACGACCTAAGAAACCATAGTCACCGCCCCGCCATGATCGTTACTCATATTTTGTGTTTTTCGGCCAAGAAACTAGAATTCCGCCCGATTCCTATATTTTCGTGTGCTATAGCCCACACCTTCCGAGTGGGCCGGATCTCCCGGACTCGGATCGCTTAAACTTTTTTCGGGCCATCAAATACGACCTAAGGAACCATAGTCACCGTTCCGCCATGATGGTTCCTCATTTTTTGCATTTTTCGGCCAAATAACTAGAATTCTGCCCGATTCCCATATTTTCGTGTGTTATAGCACACGCCTTCCAAGTGGTCCCGGGACCCCCGGACCCCGATCGGATAAAACATTTTCGGGCCATAAAATAAGACCCAAGGAACCATAGTAACCACCCCGCCATGATCGTTCCTCATTTTTTGCATTTTTCTGCAAAAAAACTAGAATTCCGCGTGATTCCCATATTTTCGTCTACTATTGCCCACGCCTTCCGAGTAGGTCGGGCCTCCAGGACTCGGATCGCCTAAAATTTTTTCGGGCCATCAAATACAACCTAAGGAACCAAATTCACCGCCCCGCCATGATCGTTCCTATGTTTTTGTATTTTTTGGCAAAAAACCTAGAATTCCGCGCGATTCCATATTTTAATTTGCTATATAGCCCACGCCTTCCGAATGGTCCCGGGAACCCCGGACCCCGATTGCCTAAAATTTTTCCAGCCATCAAATACGACATAAGGAACATAGTCACCGCCCCGCCATGATCATTCCTCATTTTTTGAATTTTTTGGCCAAAAACCTAGAATTCCGCTCGATTCCCATATTTTTTTTGTTGTGTGCTACAGCCCACGCCTTCCAAGTGGTCCCGGGAACCTCGGACCCCGGTCGCCTAATATTTTTCTGGGCCATCAAATATGACCTAAGGAACCATAGTCACCGCCCTCCCATGATCGGTCCTCATTTTTTGCATTTTTCGGCCAAAATACTAGAATTCCACTCGATTTCCATATTTCGTGTGCTATAGCACACGCCTTCCAAGTGGTCCCGGGACCCCCGGACCCCGATCGCCTAAATATTTTTCGGGCCATAAAATACGACCCAAGGAACCATAGTAACCACCCCGCCATGATCGTTCCACAATTTTTGCGTTTTTCTGCCAAAAAACTAGAATTCCGCGTGATTCCCATATTTTCGTCTACTATTGCCCACGCCTTCTGAGTGGGTCGGGCCTCCAGGACTCGGATCGCCTAAAATTTTTCCGGGCCATCAAATATGACCCAAGGAACCATAATAACCGCCCCGCCATGATCGTTCCCCATTTTTGCGTTTTTCGGCCAAAAAACTAGAATTCCGCGTGATTCCCATGTTTTCGTGTGCTAAATAGCCCACGTCTTCCGAGTGGGCCGGGCCTTCCGGACTCGGATCGCCTAAAATTTTTTCGGGCCGTCAAATACGACCTAAGGAACCATAGTCACCACCCCGCAATGATCGTTCCTCATTTTTTGCATTTTTCGGCCAAAAAACTAGAATTTCGCCCGATTCCCATATTTTCGTGTGTTATAGCCCACGCCTTCCAAGTGGTCCCGGGAACCCCGGACCCCGATCGCCTAATATTTTTACGGGCCATAAAATATGATTTAAGGAACCATAGTCACCGCCCTGCCATGATCGTTCATCATTTTTTGCGTTTCCAAAAAACTAGAATTCCGCGTGATTCCCATATTTTCGTGTGCTATATAGCCCACGCCTTCCGAGTGGTCCCAGACCCCCAGACCCCTATCGCCTAAAGTTTTTCCGGACCATCAAATATGACCTAAGGAACCATAGTCACCGCCCCGCCATGATCGTTCCTATGTTTTTGTATTTTTTGGCAAAAAACCTAGAATTCCGCGCGATTCCATATTTTCATTTGCTATAGCCCACGCCTTCCGAGTGGTCCCGGGAACCCCGGACCCCGATCGCCTAAAAATTTTCCAGCCATCAAATACGACCTAAGGAACCATAGTCATCGCCCCGCCATGATTGTTCCTCATTTTATGCAGTTTTCGGCCAAAACACTAGAATTCCGCCCGATTACCATATTATTGTGTGCTATTGCCCATGCCTTCCGAGTGGGCCGAGCCCCCCGTACTCGGATCGCCTAAAATTTTTTCGGGCCATAAAATAGGACCTAAGGAACCATAGTCACCACCTCGCCATGATCGTTCCTCAGTTTTCGCATTTTTCGGCCAAGAAACTAGAATTCCGCCCGGTTCCCATATTTTTGTGTGCTATAGCCCACGCTTTCCAAGTGGTCCCAGGATCCCCGGACCCTGATCGCCTAAAATTTTTTCGGGCCATCAAATACGACCTAAGGAACCATAGGAACTGCCCCGCCATGTTCGTTCCTCACTTATTGCGATTTCCGGCAAAAAAACTAGAATTCCGCCCGATTCCCATATTTTCGTGTGCTATAGCCCACACCATCCGAGTGGGCCGGGCCCCCGGACTCGGATCATCTAAATTTTATTCGGGCCATCAAATAAGACCTAAGGAACCATATTCACCTCCCCGCCATGATTGTTCCTCATTGTTTGCATTTTTCGGCTAAAAAACTAGAATTCCGTACGATTCCCATATTTTCGTGTGCTATAATTGCCCACGCCTTCCCAATGGGTAGGGAATCCCGGACCCCGATCGCCTAAAATTTTTGCGGACCATCAAATACGACCTAAGAAACCATAGTCACCGCCCCGCCATGATCATTACTCATATTTTGTGTTTTTCGGCCAAAAAACTAGAATTCCGCCCGATTCTCATATTTTCGTGTGCTATAGCCCACGCCTTCCGAGTGGACCGGGTCTTCCGGACTCGGATCGCCTAAACTTTTTCTGGGCCATCAAATATGACCTAAGGAACCATAGTCACCGTTCCGCCATGATCGTTCCTCATTTTTTGCACTTTTCGGCCAAAAAACTAGAATTCTGCCCGATTCCCATATTTTCGTGTGTTATATAGCACACGCCTTCCAAGTGGTCCCGGGACCCCGATCGCCTAAAAAAATTTCGGGCCTTAAAATACGACCCAAGGAACCATAGTAACCACCCCGCCATGATCGTTCCTCATTTTTTGCGTTTTTCTTCCAAAAAACTAGAATTTCGCGTGATTCCCATATTTTCGTCTACTATTGCCCATGCCTTCCGAGTGGGTCGGGCCTCCAGGACTCGGATCACCTAAAATTTTTCCGGGCCATCAAATACGACCTAAGAAACCATATTCACCGCCCCGCCATGATCGTTCCTCATTTTTTGCATTTTTCGGCCAAAAACCTAGAATTCCGCTCGATTCCCATATTTTTGTGTGCTATAGCCCACGCCTTCCGAGTGGTCCCAGACCCCCGGACCCCTATCGCCTAAAGTTTTTCCGGACCATCAAATACGACCTAAGGAACCATAGTCAACACCCCGCCATGATCGTTCCTATGTTTTTGTACTTTTTGGCAAAAAACCTAGAATTCCGCGCGATTACATATTTTCATTTGCTATAGCCCACGCCTTCCGAGTGGTCCCGGGAACCCCTGACCCCGATCGCCTAAAAAATTTCCAGCCATCAAATACGACCTAAGGAACCATAGTCACCGCCCCGCCATGATTGTTCCTCATTTTATGAAGTTTTCGGCCAAAACACTAGAATTCCGCCCGATTACCATATTATTGTGTGCTATTGCCCACGCCTTCCGAGTGGGCCGAGCCCCCCGTACTCGGATCGCCTAAAGTTTTTTCGGGCCATAAAATAGGACCTAAGGAACCATAGTCACCACCTCGCCATGATCGTTCCTCATTTTTCGCATTTTTCGGCCAAAAAACTAGAATTCCGCCCGGTTCCCATATTTTTGTGTGCTATAGCCCACGCTTTCCAAGTGGTCCCAGGATCCCCGGACCCCGATCGCCTAAAATTTTTTCGGGCCATCAAATATGACCTAAGGAACCATAGGAACTGCCCCGCCATGTTCGTTCCTCACTTATTGCGATTTCCGGCAAAAAAACTAGAATTCCGCCCGATTCCCATATTTTCGTGTGCTATAGCCCACACCATCCGAGTGGGCCGGCCCCCCGGACTCGGATCATCTAAATTTTATTCGGGCCATCAAATAAGACCTAAGGAACCATATTCACCTCCCCGCCATAATTGTTCCTCATTGTTTGCACTTTTTGGCTAAAAAACTAGAATTCCGTACGATTCCCATATTTTCGTGTGCTATAATTGCCCACGCCTTCCCAATGGGTAGGGAATCCCGGACCCCGATCACCTAAAATTTTTTCGGACTATCAAATATGACCTAAGAAACCATAGTCACCGCCCCGCCATGATCATTACTCATATTTTGTGTTTTTCGGCCAAAAAACTAGAATTCCGCCCGATTCTCATATTTTCGTGTGCTATAGCCCACGCCTTCCGAGTGGGCCGGGTCTCCCGGACTAGGATCGCCTAAACTTTTTCCGGGCCATCAAATACGACCTAAGGAACCATAGTCACCGTTCCGCCATGATCGTTCCTCATTTTTTGCATTTTTCGGCCAAAAAACTAGATTTCTGCCTGATTCCCATATTTTCGTGTGTTATATAGCACACGCCTTCCAAGTGGTCCCGGGACCCCGATCGCCTAAAAAATTTTCGGGACTTAAAATACGACCCAAGGAACCATAGTAACCACCCCGCCATGATCGTTCCTCATTTTTTGCGTTTTTCTGCCAAAAAACTAGAATTTCGCGTGATTCCCATATTTTCGTCTACTATTTCCCACGCCTTCCGAGTGGGTCGGGCCTCCAGGACTCGGATCACCTAAAATTTTTCCGGGCCATCAAATACGACCTAAGAAACCATATTCACCGCCCCGCCATGATCGTTCCTCATTTTTTGCATTTTTCGGCCAAAAACCTAGAATTCCGCTCGATTCCCATATTTTTGTGTGCTACAACCCACGCCTTCCAAGTGGTCCCGGGAACCCCGGACCTCGGTCGCCTAATATTTTTCTTGGCCATCAAATACGACCTAAGGAACCATAGTCACCGCCCCACCATGATTGGTCCTCATTTTTTGCATTTTACTTCCAAAAAACTAGAAATTCCGCCCGATTCCCATATTTTCGTGTGTTCTTGCCCAAGCCTTCCGAGTGGGCCGGGCCTACCAGACTCGGATCGCCTAAAATTTTTCTGGGCCATTAAATTCGACCTAAGGAACCATAGACATCGCCCCGCCATGATCATTGCTAATAATTTGCATTTTTCGGCCAAAAAAACTAGAATTCCGCCCGATTCCCATATTTTCGTGTGTTATAGCTCTCGCCTTCCAAGTGGTCCCGGTACCCCCGGACCCCGATCGCCTAAAAGTTTTCCGGTCCATCAAATACGACCCAAGGAACCATAATAACCGCCCCGCCATGATCATTCCCCATTTTTGCATTTTTCGGCAAAAAAACTAGAATTTCGCGTGATTCCCATATTTTCGTGTGCTAAATAGCCCACGTTTTCCGAGTGGGCCGGGCCTTCCAGACTCGGATGGCCTAAAATTTTTTCGAGCCGTCAAATACGACCTAAGGAACCATAGTCACCGCCCCGCAATGATCGTTCCTCATTTTTCGCATTTTTCGGCCAAAAAACTAGAATTCCGCCCGATTCCCATATTTTCGTGTGTTATAGCCCACGCCTTTCAAGTGGTCCCGGGAACCCCAGACCCCGATCGCCTAATATTTTTATGGGCCATAAAATATGATTTAAGGAACCATAGTCACCTCCCTGCCATCATCGTTCCTCATTTTTTGCATTTTTCGGCCAAAAAACTAGAATTCCGCCTGATTCCCATATTTTCGTGTGTTATAGCCCACGCCTTCCACGTGCTCCCGGGAACCACGGACCCCGATCGCCTAATATATTTACGGGCCATGAAATATTATTTAAGGAACCATAGTCACCGCCCTGCCTTGATCGTTCCACATTTTTTGCGTTTTTCGGCCAAAAAAGTAGAATTTCGCGCGATTCCCATATTTTCGTGTGCTATAGCCCACGCCTTCCGAGTTGTCCCAGACCCCCGGACCCCTATCTCCTAAAGTTTTTCCGGACCATCAAATACGACCTAAGGAACCATAGTCACCGCCCCGCCATGATCGTTCCTATGATTTTGAATTTTTTGGCAAAAAACCTAGAATTCCGCGCGATTCCATATTTTCATTTGCTATAGCCCACGCCCTCCGAGTGGTCCCGGGAACCCCGGACCCCGATCGCCTAAAAATTTTCCAGCCATCAAATACGACCTAAGGAACCATAGTCACCGCCCCGCCATGATCGTTCCTCATTTTATGCAGTTTTCGGCCAAAATACTAGAATTCCGCCCGATTACCATATTATTGTGTGCTATTGCCCACGCCTTCCGAGTGGGCCGAGCCCCCCGTACTCGGATCGCCTAAAGTTTTTTCGGGCCATAAAATAGGACCTAAGGAACCATAGTCACCACCTCGCCATGATCGTTCCTCATTTTTCGTATTTTTCGGCCAAAAAACTAGAATTCCGCCCGGTTCCCATATTTTTGTGTGCTATAGCACACGCTTTCCAAGTGGTCCCGGGATCCCCGGACCCCGATCGCCTAAAATTTTTCCGGGCCATCAAATACGACCTAAGGAACCATAGGAACTGCCCCCGCCATGATCGTTCCTCACTTATTGCGATTTCCGTCAAAAAAACTAGAATTCCGCCCTATTCCCATATTTTCGTGTGCTATAGCCCACACCTTCCGAGTGGGCCGGGCCCCCCGGACTCGGATCATCTAAATTTTATTCGGGCCATCAAATAAGACCTAAGGAACCATATTCACCTCCCCGCCATGATCGTTCCTCATTGTTTGCATTTTTCGGCTAAAAAACTAGAATTCCGTACGATTCCCATATTTTCGTGTGCTATAATTGCCCACGCCTTCCCAATGGGTCGGGAATCCCGGACCCCGATCGCCAAAATTTTTTCCGGACCATCAAATATGACCTAAGAAACCATAGTCACCGCCCCGCCATGATCGTTACTCATATTTTGTGTTTTTCGGCCAAAAAACTAGAATTCCGCCCGATTCCCATATTTTCGAGTGCTATAGCCCACGCCTTCCGAGTGGGCCGGGTATCCCGGACTCGGATCGCCTAAACTTTTTCCGGGCCATCAAATACGACCTAAGGAACCATAGTCACCGTTCCGCCATGATCGTTCCTCATTTTTTGCATTTTTCGGCCAAAAAACTAGAATTCTGCCCGATTCCCATATTTTCGTGTGTTATAGCACACGCCTTTCCAAGTGGTCCCGGGACCCCCGGACCTCAATCGCCTAAAATTTTTCGGGCCATAAAATAAGACCCAAGGAACCATAGTAACTACCCCGCCATGATCATTCCTCATTTTTTGCGTTTTTCTGCCAAAAAACTAGAATTCCGCGTGATTCCCATATTTTCGTCTACTATTGCACACGCCTTCCGAGTGAGTCGGGCCTCCACGACTCGGATCGCCTAAAATTTTTCCGGGCAATCAAATACGACCTAAGGAACCATATTCACTGCCCCGCCATGATCGTTCCTCATTTTTTGCATTTTTCGGCCAAAAACCTAGAATTCCGCTCGATTCCCATATTTTTGTGTGCTACAGCCCACGCCTTCCAAGTGGTCCCGGGAACCTCGGACCCCGGTCGCCTAATATTTTTCTGGGCCATCAAATACGACCTAGGGAACCATAGTCACCGCCCCACCATGATCGGTCCTCATTTTTTGCATTTTACGTCCAAAAAACTAGAATTCCGCCCGATTCCCATATTTTCGTGAGTTATTCCCCAAGCTCGGATTGCCAGACTCGGATTGCATAAAATTTTTCGGGGCCATAAAATATAGCTCACGCCTTCCAAGTGGTCCCGGGAACCCCGGACCCCGATCGCCTAATATTTTTACGGGCCATAAAATATGATTTAAGGAACCATAGTCACCTCCCTACCATCATCGTTCCTCATTTTTTTGCGTTTTTCGTCCAAAAAACTACAATTCCGCGCGATTCCCATATTTTCGTGTGCCACGTCTTCCGAGTGGTCCCAGACCCCCGGACCCCTATCGCCTAAAGTTTTTCCGAACCATCAAATACGACCTAAGGAACCATAGTCACCGCCCCGCCATGATCGTTCCTATGTTTTTGTATTTTTTGGCAAAAAACCTAGAATTCCGCGCGATTCCATATTTTCATTTGCTATAGCCTACGCCTTCCGAGTGGTCCCGGGAACCCCGGACCCCGATCGCCTAAAACTTTTCCAGCCATCAAATACGACCTAAGGAACCATAGTCACCGCCCCGCCATGATCGTTCCTCATTTTATGCAGTTTTCGGCCAAAATACTAGAATTCCGCCCAATTACCATATTATTGTGTGCTATTGCCCACGCCTTCCGAGTGGGCCGAGCCCCCCGTACTCGGATCGCCTAAAGTTTTTTCAGGCCATAAAATAGGACCTAAGGAACCATAGTCACCACCTCGCCATGATCGTTCCTCATTTTTCGCATTTTTCGGCCAAAAAACTAGAATTCCGCCCGGTTCCCATATTTTTGTGTGCTATAGCCCACGCTTTCCAAGTGGTCCCGGGATCCCTATCGCCTAAAATTTTTCTGGGCAATCAAATACGACCTAAGGAACCATAGGAACTGCCCCGCCATGATCGTTCCTCACTTATTGTGATTTCCGGCAAAAAAACTAGAATTCCGCCCGATTCCCATATTTCCGTGTGCTATATCCCACACCTTCCAAGTGGGCTGGGCCCCCCGAACTCGGATCATCTAAATTTTATTCGGGCCATCAAATAAGATCTAAGGAACCATATTCACCTCCCCGCCATGATCGGTCCTCATTGTTTGCATTTTATGGCTAAAAACTTGAATTCCGTACGATTCCCATATTTTCGTGTGCTATAATTGCCCACGCCTTCCCAATGGGTAGGGAATCCCGAACCCCGATCGCCTAAAATTTTTCCGGACCATCAAATACGACCTAAGAAACCATAGTCACCGCCCCGCCATGATCGTTACTCATATTTTGTGTTTTTCGGCCAAAAAACTAGAATTCTGCCCGATTCCCATATTTTCGTGTGCTATAGCCCACGCCTTCCGAGTGGGCCGGGTATCCCGGACTCGGATCGCCTAAACTTTTTCCAGGCCATCAAATACGACCTAAGGAACCATAGCCACCGTTCCGCCATGATCGTTCCCCATTTTTTGCATTTTTCGGCCAAAAAACTAGAATTCTGCCCAATTCCCATATTTTCGTGTGTTATAGCACACGCCTTCCAAGTGGTCCCGGGACCCCCGGACCCCGATCGGATAAAAAATTTTCGGGCCATAAAATAAGACCCAAGGAACCATAGTAACCACCCCGCCATGATCGTTCCTCATTTTTTGCGTTTTTCTGCCAAAAAACTAGAATTCCGCGTGATTCCCATATTTTCGTCTACTATTGTCCACGCCTTCCGAGTGGGTCGGGCCTCCAGGACTCGGATCGCCTAAATTTTTTCCAGGCCTTCAAATACGACCTAAGGAACCATATTCACCGCCCCGCCAGGATCGTTCCTCATTTTTTGCATTTTTCGGCCAAAATCCTAGAATTCCGCTCGATTCCCATATTTTTGTGTGCTACAGCCCACGCCTTCCAAGTGGTCCTTGGAACCTCGGACCCCGGTCGCCTAATATTTTTCTGGGCCATCAAATACGACCTAAGGAACCATAGTCACCGCCCCACCATGATCGGTCTTCATTTTTTGCATTTTACGTCCAAAAAACTAGAATTCCGCCCGATTCCCATATTTTCGTGTGTTATTGCACAAGCCTTCCGAGTGGGCCGGGCCTACCAGACTCGGATCGCCTAAAAATTTTTTGGGCCATCAAATACGACCTAAGGAACCATAGTCACCGCCCCTCCATGATCGTTGCTAATATTTTGCATTTTTCGGCCAAAAAACTAGAATTCCGCCCGATTCCCATATTTTCGTGTGCTATAGCTCATGCCTTCAAGTGGTCCCGGTACCCCCCGGACCCCGATCGCCTAAAATTTTTCCGGGCCATCAAATACGACCCAAGGAACCATAATAACCGCCCGCCATGATCGTTCCCCATTTTTTCATTTTTCGGCCAAAAAACTAGAATTCCGCGTGATTCCCATATTTTCGTGTGATAAATAGCCCACGTCTTCCGAGTGGGCCGGGCCTTCCGGACTCGGATCGCCTAAAATTTTTTCGGGCCATCAAATACGACCTAAGGAACCATAGTCACCGCCCCACAATGATCGTTCCTCATTTTTCGCATTTTTCGGCCAAAAAACTAGAATTTCGCCCGATTCCCATACTTTCGTGTGTTATAGCCCACGCCTTCCAAGTGGTCCCGGGAACCCCGGACCCCGATCACCTAATATTTTTACGGGCCATAAAATATGATTTAACGAACCATAGTCACCTCCCTACCATCATCGTTCCTCATTATTTGCGTTTTTCGACCAAAAAACTAGAATTCCGCGCGATTCCCAAATTTTTGTGTGCTATAGCCCACGTCTTCCGAGTGGTCCCAGACCCCCGGACCCCTATCGCCTAAAGTTTTTCTGGACCATCAAATACGACCTAAGGAACCATAGTCACCGCCCCGCCATGATCGTTCCTATGATTTTGAATTTTTTGGCAAAAAACCTAGAATTCCGCGCGATTCCATATTTTCATTTGCTATAGCCCACGCCCTCCGAGTGGTCCCGGGAACCCCGGACCCCGATCGCCTAAAAATTTTCCAGCCATCAAATACGACCTAAGGAACCATAGTCACCGCCCCGCCATGATCGTTCCTCATTTTATGCAGTTTTCGGCCAAAACACTAGAATTCCGCCCGATTACCATATTATTGTGTGCTATTGCCCACGCCTTCTGAGTGGGCCGAGCCCCCCGTACTCGGATCGCCTAAAGTTTTTTCGGGCCATAAAATAGGACCTAAGGAACCATAGTCACCGCCCCGCCATGATCGTTCCTCGTTTTATGCAGTTTTCGGCCAAAACACTAGAATTCCGCCCGATTACCATATTATTGTGTGCTATTGCCCACGCCTTCCGAGTGGGCCGAGCCCCCCGCACTCGGATCGCCTAAAGATTTTTCGGGCCATAAGATAGGACCTAAGGAACCATAGTCACCACCTCGCCATGATCGTTCCTCATTTTTCGCATTTTTCGGCCAAAAAACTAGAATTCCGCCCGGTTCCCATATTTTTGTGTGCTATAGCCCACGCTTTCCAAGTGGTCCCGGGATCCCCGGACCCCGATCGCCTAAAAATTTTCCGGGCCATCAAATACGACCTAAGGAACCATTGGAACTGCCCCGCCATGATCGTTCCTCACTTATTGCGATTTCCGGCAAAAAAACTAGAATTCCGCCCGATTCCCATATTTTCGTGTGCTATAGCCCACACCTTCCGAGTGGGTCGGGCCCCCCGGACTCGGATCATCTAAATTTTATTCGGGCCATCAAATAAGACCTAAGGAACCATATTCACCTCCCCGCCATGATTGTTCCTCATTGTTGGCATTTTTCGGCTAAATAACTAGAATTCCGTACGATTCCCATATTTTCGTGTGCTATAATTGCCCACGCCTTCCCAAAGGGTAGGGAATCCCGGACCCCGATCGCCAAAAAATTTTCCGGACCATCAAATACGACCTAAGAAACCATAGTCACCGCCCCGCCATGATCGTTACTCATATTTTGTGTTTTTCGGCCAAAAAACTAGAATTCCGCCCGATTCCCATATTTTCGTGTGCTATAGCCCACGCCTTCCGAGTGGGCCGGGTCTCCCGGACTCGGATCGCCTAAACTTTTTCCGGGCCATCAAATACGACCTAAGGAACCATTTTAACCGTTCCGCCATGATCGTTCCTCATTTTTTGCATTTTTTTGCCAAAAAACTAGAATTCTGCCCGATTCCCATATTTTCGTGTGTTATAGCACACGCCTTCCAAGTGGTCCCGGGACCCCCGGACCCTGATCGCTTAAAAATTTACCAGCCATCAAATACGACCTAAGGAACCATAGTCACCGCCCCGCCATTATCGTTCCTCATTTTATGCAGTTTTCGGCCAAAACACTAGAATTCCGCCCGATTACCATATTATTGTGTGCTATTGCCCACGCCATCCGAGTGGGCCGAGCCCCACGTACTCGGATCGCCTAAAGTTTTTTCGGGCCATAAAATAGGACCTAAGGAACCATAGTCACCACATCGCCATGATCATTCCTCATTTTTCGCATTTTTCGGCCAAAAAACTAGAATTCCGCCCGGTTCTCATATGTTTGTGTGCTATAGCCCACGCTTTCCAAGTGGTCCCGGGATCCCCGGACCCAGATAGCCTAAAAATTTTCCGGGCCATCAAATACGACCTAAGGAACCATAGGAACTGCCCCGCCATGATCGTTCCTCACTTATTGCGATTTCCGGCAAAAAAACTAGAATTCCGCCCGATTCCCATATTTTCGTGTGTTATAGCACACGCCTTCCAAGTGGTCCCGGGACCCCCGGACCCCGATCGCCTAAAATTTTTTCAGGCCATAAAATAAGACCCAAGGAACCATAGTAACCACCCCGGCATGATCGTTCCTAATATTTTGCGTTTTTCTGCCAAAAAACTAAAATTTCGCGTGATTCCTATATTTTCATCTACTATTGTCCACGCCTTCCGAGTGGGTCGGGCCTCCAGGACTCGGATCGCCTAAAAATTTTACGGGCCGTCAAATACGACCTAAGGAACCATATTCACCGCCCCGCCATGATCGTTCCTCATTTTTTGCATTTTTCGGCCAAAAACCTAGAATTCCGCTCGATTTCCATATTTTTGTGTGCTACAGCCCACGCCTTCCAAGTGGTCCCGGGAACCTTGGACCCCGGTCGCCTAATATTTTTCTGGGCCATCAAATATGACCTAAGGAACCATAGTCACCGCCCCACCATGATCGGTCTTCATATTTTGCATTTTACGTCCAAAAAACTAGAATTCTGCCCGATTCCCATATTTTCGTGTGTTATTGCCCAAGCCTTCCGAGTGGGCCGGGCCTACCAGACTCGGATCGCCTAAAAATTTTCCGGGCCATCAAATACGACCTAAGGAACCATAGTCACCGCCCTGCCATGATCGTTGCTATGTTTTTGTACTTTTTGGCAAAAAACCTAGAATTCCGCGGGATTCCATATTTTCATTTGCTATAGCCCACGCCTTCCGAGTGGTCCCGGGAACCCCGGACCCCGATCGCCTAAAACTTTTCCAGCCATCAAATACAACCTAAGGAACCATAGTCACCGCCCCGCAATGATCGTTCCTCATTTTATGCAGTTTTCGGCCAAAACACTAGAATTTCGCCCCAATTACTATATTATTGTGTGCTATTGCCCACGCCTTCCGAGTGGGCCGAGCCCCCCGTACTCGGATCGCCTAAAGTTTTTTCGGGCCATAAAATAGGATCTAAGGAACCATAGTCACCGCCCCGCCATGATCGTTCCTCGTTTTATGCAGTTTTCAGCCAAAACACTAGAATTCCGCCCGATTACCATATTATTGTGTGCTATTGCCTACTCCTTCCGAGTGGGCCGAGCTCCCCGTACTCGGATCGCGTAAAGTTTTTTCGGGCCATAAAATAGGACCTAAGGAACCATAGTCACCACCTCGCCATGATCGTTCCTCAATTTTTGCATTTTTCGGCCAAAACACTAGAATTCCGCCCGGTTCCCATATTTTTGTGTGCTATAGCCCACGCTTTCCAAGTGGTCCCGGGATCCCCGGACCCCTATCGCCTAAAAATTTTCCGGGCCATCAAATATGACCTAAGGAACCATAGGAACTGCCCCGCCATGATCGTTCCTCACTTATTGCGATTTCCGGCAAAAAAACTAGAATTCCGCCCGATTCCCATATTTTCGTGTGCTATAGCCCACACCTTCCGAGTGGGTCGGGCCCCCGGACTCGGATCATCTAAATTTTATTCGGGCCATCAAATAAGACCTAAGGAACCATATTCACCTCCCCGCCATGATCGTTCCTCATTGTTGGCATTTTTCGACTAAATAACTAGAATTCCGTAAGATTCCCATATTTTCGTGTGCTATAATTGCCCACGCCTTCCTAAAGGGTAGGGAATCCCGGACCCCGATCGCCTAAAATTTTTTCCGGACCATCAAATACGACCTAAGAAACCATAGTCACCGCCCCGCCATGATCGTTACTCATATTTTGTATTTTTCGGCCAAAAAACTAGAATTATGCCCGATTCCCATATTTTCGTGTGCTATAGCCCACGCCTTCCGAGTGGGCCGGGTCTCCCGGACTCGGATCGCCTAAACTTTTTCCGGGCCATCAAATACGACCTAAGGAACCATTGTCACCGTTCCGCCATGATCGTTCCTCATTTTTTGCATTTTTTGGCCAAAAAACTAGAATTCTGCCCGATTCCCATATTTTCGTGTGTTAAAGCACACGCCTTCCAAGTAGTCCCGGGACCCCCGGACCCCGATCGCCTAAAAATTTACCAGCCATCAAATACGACCTAAGGAACCATAGTCACCACCCCGCCATGATAGTTCCTCATTTTATGCAGTTTTCGGCCAAAACACTAGAATTTCGCCCGATTTTCATATTATTGTGTGCTATTGCCCACGCCTTCCGAGTGGGCCGAGACCCACGTACTCGGATCGCCTAAAGTTTTTTCGGGCCATAAAATAGGACCTAAGGAACCATAGTCACCACCTCGCCATGATCGTTCCTCATTTTTCGCATTTTTCGGCCAAAAAACTAGAATTCCGCCCGGTTCCCATATTTTTGTGTGCTATAGCCCACGCTTTCCAAGTGGTGCCGGGATCCCCGGACCCCGATCGCCTAAAAATTTTCCGGGCCATCAAATACGACCTAAGGAACCATAGGAACTGCCCCGCCATGATCGTTCCTCACTTATTGCGATTTCCGGCAAAAAAACTAGAATTCCGCCCGATTCCCATATTTTCGTGTGCTATAGCCCACACCTTCCGAGTGGGTCGGGCCCCCGGACTCGGATCATCTAAATTTTATTCGGGCCATCAAATAAGACCTAAGGAACCATATTCACCTCCCCGCCATGATCGTTCATCATTGTTTGCATTTTTCGGCTAAATAACTAGAATTCCGTACGATTCCCATATTTTCGTGTGCTATAATTGCCCACGCCTTCCCAATGGGTAGGGAATCCCGGACCCCGATCGCCTAAAATTTTTCCGGACCATCAAATACGACCTAAGAAACCATAGTCACCGCCCCGCCATGATCGTTACTCATATTTTTTGTTTTTCGGCCAAAAAACTAGAATTCCGCCCGATTCCCATATTTTCGTGTGATATAGCCCACGCCTTCCGAGTGGGCCGGGTCTCTCGGACTCGGATCGCCTAAACTTTTTCCGGGCCATCAAATACGACCTAAGGAACCATTGTCACCGTTCCTCCATGATCGTTCCTCATTTTTTGCATTTTTTGGCCAAAAAACTAGAATTCTTGCCCGATTCCCATATTTTCGTGTGTTATAGCACACGCCTTCCAAGTGGTCCCGGGACCCCCGGACCCCGATCGCCTAAAAATTTTTTGGGCCATAAAATAAGACCCAAGGAACCATAGTAACCACCCCGCCATGATCGTTCCTCATTTTTTGCGTTTTTCTGCCAAAAAACTAGAATTCCGCGTGATTCCCATATTTTCGTCTACTATTGCCCACACCTTCCGAGTGGGTCGGGCCTCCAGGACTCGGATCGCCTAAAATTTTTCTGGGCCGTCAAATACGACCTAAGGAACCATATTCACCGCCCCGCCATGATCGTTCCTCATTTTTTGCATTTTTCGGCCAAAAACCTAGAATTCCGCTCGATTCCCATATTTTTGTGTGCTACAGCCCACGCCTTCCAAGTGGTCCCGGGAACCTCGGACCCCGGTCGCCTAATATTTTTCTGGGCCATCAAATACGACCTAAGGAACCCTAGTAACCGCCCCACCATGATCGGTCCTCATTTTTTGCATTTTACGTCCAAAAAACAAGAATTCCGCCCGATTCCCATATTTTCGTGTGTTATTGCCCAAGCCTTCCGAGTGGGCCCGGCCTACAAGACTCGGATCGCCTAAAATTTTTCTGGGCCATCAAATACGACCTAAGGAACCATAGTCACCGCCCCGCCATGATCGTTACTCATATTTTATGTTTTTCGGCCAAAAAACTAGAATTCCGCCCGATTCCCATATTTTCGTGTGCTATAGCCCACACCTTCCGAGTGGGCCGGGTCTCCCAGACTCGGATCGCCTAAACCTTTTTCGGGCCATCAAATACGACCTAAGGAAGCATTGTCACCGTTCCGCCATGATCTATCCTCATTTTTTGCATTTTTTGGCCAAAAAACTAGAATTCTGCGCGATTCCTATATTTTCGTGTGCTAAATAGCCCACGTCTTCCGAGTGGGCCGGGCCTTCCGGACTCGGATCGCCTAAAAATTTTTCGGGCTGTCAAGTACGACCTAAGGAACCATAGGAACTGCCCCGCCATGATCGTTCCTCACTTATTGCGATTTCTGGCAAAAAAACTAGAATTCCGCCCGATTCCCATATTTCCGTGTGCTATAGCCCACACCTTCCGAGTGGGCCAGGCCCCCCGGACTCGGATCATCTAAATTTTATTCGGGCCATCAAATAAGACCTAAGGAACCATATTCACCTCCCCCCCATGATCGTTCCTCATTGTTTGCAATTTTCAGCTAAAAAACTAGAATTCCGTACGATTCCCATATTTTCATGTGCTATAATTGCCCACACCTTCCCAATGGGTAGGGAATCCCGGACCCCGATCGCCTAAAATTTTTCCGGACCATCAAATACGACCTAAGAAACCATAGTCACCGCCCCGCCATGATCGTTACTCATAATTTGTGTTTTTCGGCCAAAAAACTAGAATTCCGCCCGATTCCCTTATTTTCGTGTGCTTATAGCCCACGCCTTCCGAGTGTGCCGGGTATCCCGGACTCGGATCGCCTAAACTTTTTCCGGGCCATCAAATACGACCTAAGGAACCATAGTCACCGTTCCGCCATGATCGTTCCTCATTTTTTGCATTTTTCGGCCAAAAAACTAGAATTCTTCCCGATTCCCATTTTTTCGTGTGTTATAGCACACGCCTTCCAAGTGGTCCCGGGACCCCCGGACCCCGATCGCCTAAAATGTTTTCGGGCCTTAAAACAAGACCCAAGGAACAATAGTAACCACCCCGCCATGATCGTTCCTCATTTTTTGCGTTTTTCTGCCAAAAAACTAGAATTCCGCGTGATTCCCATATTTTCGTCTACTATTGCCCACACCTTCCGAGTGGGTCGGGCCTCCAGGACTCGGATCGCCTAAAATTTTTCTGGGCCGTCAAATACGACCTAAGGAACCATATTCACCGCCCCGCCATGATCGTTCCTCATTTTTTGCATTTTTCGGCCAAAAACCTAGAATTCCGCTCGATTCCCATATTTTTGTGTGCTACAGCCCACGCCTTCCAAGTGGTCCCGGGAACCTCGGACCCCGGTCGCCTAATATTTTTCTGGGCCATCAAATACGACCTAAGGAACCCTAGTAACCGCCCCACCATGATCGGTCCTCATTTTTTGAATTTTACGTCCAAAAAACAAGAATTCCGCCCGATTCCCATATTTTCGTGTGTTATTGCCCAAGCCTTCCGAGTGGGCCCGGCCTACAAGACTCGGATCGCCTAAAATTTTTCTGGGCCATCAAATACGACCTAAGGAACCATAGTCACCGCCCCGCCATGATCGTTACTCATATTTTATGTTTTTCGGCCAAAAAACTAGAATTCCGCCCGATTCCCATATTTTCGTGTGCTATAGCCCACACCTTCCGAGTGGGCCGGGTCTCCCAGACTCGGATCGCCTAAACCTTTTTCGGGCCATCAAATACGACCTAAGGAAGCATTGTCACCGTTCCGCCATGATCTATCCTCATTTTTTGCATTTTTTGGCCAAAAAACTAGAATTCTGCGCGATTCCTATATTTTCGTGTGCTAAATAGCCCACGTCTTCCGAGTGGGCCGGGCCTTCCGGACTCGGATCGCCTAAAAATTTTTCGGGCTGTCAAGTACGACCTAAGGAACCATAATCACCGCCCCGCAATGATCGTTCCTCATTTTTCGCATTTTTCGGCCAAAAAACTAGAATTCCGCCCGATTCCCATATTTTCGTGTGTTATAGCCCACACCTTCCAAGTGGTCCCGGGAACCCCGAACCCCGATCGCCTAATATTTTTACTGGCAATAAAATATGATTTAAGGAACCATAGTCACCTCCCTTCCATCATCGTTCCTCATTTTTTGCGTTTTTCGGCCAAAAAACTAGAATTCCGCGCGATTCCCATATTTTCGTGTGCTATAGCCCACGTCTTCCGAGTGGTCCCAGACCCCCGGACCCCTATCGCCTAAAGTTTTTCCGGACCATCAAATACGACCTAAGGAACCATAGTCACCGCCCCGCTATGATCGTTCCTATGTTTTTGTATTTTTTGGCAAAAAACCTAGAATTCCGCGCGATTCCATATTTTCATTTGCTATAGCCCACGCCTTCCGAGTGGTCCCGGGAACCCCGGACCCCGATCGCCTAAAAATTTTCCAGCCATCAAATACGACCTAAGGAACCATAGTCATCGCCCCGCCATGATTGTTCCTCATTTTATGCAGTTTTCGGCCAAAACACTAGAATTCTGCCCGATTACCATATTATTGTGTGCTATTGCCCACGCCTTCCGAGTGGGCTGAGCCCCCCGTACTCGTTTCGCCTAAAGTTTTTTCGGGCCATAAAATAGTACCTAAGGAACCATAGTCACCACCTCGCCATGATCGTTCCTCATTTTTTGCATTTTTCGGCCAAAAAACTAGAATTCCGCCCGGTTCCCATATTTTTGTGTGCTATAGCCCATGCTTTCCAAGTGGTCCCGGGATCCCCGGACCCCGATCGCCTAAAAATTTTCCGGGCCATCAAATACGACCTAAGGAACCATAGGAACTGCCCCGCCATGATCGTTCCTCACTTATTGCGATTTCTGGCAAAAAAACTAGAATTCCGCCCGATTCCCATATTTCCGTGTGCTATAGCCCACACCTTCCGAGTGGGCCAGGCCCCCCGGACTCGGATCATCTAAATTTTATTCGGGCCATCAAATAAGACCTAAGGAACCATATTCACCTCCCCCCCATGATCGTTCCTCATTGTTTGCAATTTTCAGCTAAAAAACTAGAATTCCGTACGATTCCCATATTTTCATGTGCTATAATTGCCCACACCTTCCCAATGGGTAGGGAATCCCGGACCCCGATCGCCTAAAATTTTTCCGGACCATCAAATACGACCTAAGAAACCATAGTCACCGCCCCGCCATGATCGTTACTCATAATTTGTGTTTTTCGGCCAAAAAACTAGAATTCCGCCCGATTCCCTTATTTTCGTGTGCTTATAGCCCACGCCTTCCGAGTGTGCCGGGTATCCCGGACTCGGATCGCCTAAACTTTTTCCGGGCCATCAAATACGACCTAAGGAACCATAGTCACCGTTCCGCCATGATCGTTCCTCATTTTTTGCATTTTTCGGCCAAAAAACTAGAATTCTTCCCGATTCCCATTTTTTCGTGTGTTATAGCACACGCCTTCCAAGTGGTCCCGGGACCCCCGGACCCCGATCGCCTAAAATGTTTTCGGGCCTTAAAACAAGACCCAAGGAACAATAGTAACCACCCCACCATGATCGTTCCTCATTTTTTGCGTTATTCTGCCAAAAAACTAGAATTCCGCGTGATTCCCATATTTTCGTCTACTATTGTCCACGCCTTCCGAGTGGGTTGGGCCTCAAGGACTCGGATCGCCTAAAATTTTTTCGGGCCTTCAAATACAACCTAAGGAACCATATTCACCGCCCCGCCATGATCGTTCCTCATTTCTTGCATTTTTTGGCCAAAAACCTAGAATTCCGCTCGATTCCCATATTTTTGTGTGCTACTGCCCACGCCTTCCAAGTGGTCCCGGGAACCTCGGACCCCGGTCGCCTAATATTTTTCTGGGTCATCAAATACGACCTAAGGAACCATAGTCACCACCCCACCATGATCGGTCTTCATTTTTTGCATTTTACGTCCAAACAACTAGAATTCCGCCCGATTCCCATATTTTCGTGTGTTATTGCCCAAGCCTTCCGAGTGGGCCGAGCCTACCAGACTCGGATCGCCTAAAATTTTTTCGGGCCATCAAATACGACCTAAGGAACCATAGTCACCGCCCCGCCATGATCGTTGCTAATATTTTGCATTTTTCGGCCAAAAAACTAGAATTCCGCCCGATTCCCATATTTTCGTGTGCTAGCTCACGCCTTCCAAGTGGTCCCGGTACCCCCGGACCCCGATCGCCTAAAATTTTTTCGGGCCATCAAATACGACCCAAGGAACCATAATAACCGCCCCACCATGATCGTTCCCCATTTTTGCATTTTTCGGCCAAAAAACTAGAATTCCGCGTGATTCCCATATTTTCGTGTGCTAAATAGCCCACGTCTTCCGAGTGGGCTGGGCCTTCCGTACTCGGATCGCCTAAAATAATTTTCGGCCATCAAATACGACCTAAGTAACCATATTCACCGCCGCGCAATGATCGTTCCTCATTTTTTGCATTTTTCGGCCAAAAAACTAGAATTCCGCCCGATTCCCATATTTTCGTGTGTTATAGCCCACGCCTTCCAAGTGATCCCGGGAACCACGGACCCCGATCGCCTAATATTTTTACGGGCCATAAAATATGATTTAAGGAACCATAGTCACCGCCCCGCCATGATCGTTGCTAATATTTTGCATTTTTCGGCCAAAAAACTAGAATTCCGCCCGATTCCCATATTTTCGTGTGCTAGCTCACGCCTTCCAAGTGGTCCCGGTACCCCCGGACCCCGATCGCCTAAAATTTTTCCGGGCCATCAAATACGACCCAAGGAACCATAATAACCGCCCCGCCTTGATCGTTCCCCATTATTGCATTTTTCGGCCAAAAAACTTGAATTTCGCGTGATTCCCATATTTTCGTGTGCTAAATAGCCCACGTCTTCCGAGTGGGCCGGGCCTTCCGGAATCGGATCGCCTAAAATTTTTTCGGGCTGTCAAATACGACCTAAGGAACCATAGTCACCGCCCCGCAATGATCGTTCCTCATTTTTTGCATTTTTCGGCCAAAAAACTAGAATTCCGCCCGATTCCCATATATTCGTGTGTTATAGCCCACGCCTTCCAAGTGGTCCCGGGAACCCCGGACCCCGATCGCCTAATATTTTTACGGGCAATAAAATATGATTTAAGGAACCATAGTCACCGCTCTGCCGTGATCGTTCCTCATTGTTTGCATATTTCGGCCAAAAAACTAGAATTCCGCGCGATTCCCATATTTTCGTGTGCTATAGCCCACGCCTTCCGAGTGGTCCCAAACCCCCGGACCCCTATCGCCTAAAGTTTTTCCGGACCATCAAATACAACCTAAGGAACCATAGTCACCGCCCCACCATGATCGTTCCTATGTTTTTGTATTTTTTGGAAAAAAAACCTAGAATTCCGTGCGATTCCATATTTTCATTCGCTATAACCCATGCCTTCCGAGTGGTCCCGGTAACCCCGGACCCCGATTGCCTAAAATTTTTCCAGCCAACAAATACGACCGAAGGAACCATAGTCACCGCCCCGCCATGATCGTTCCTCATTTTATGCCGTTTTCGGCCAAAACACTAGAATTCCGCCCGATTACCATATTATTGTGTGCTATTGCCCACGCCTTCCGAGTGGGCCGAGCCCCCCGTACTCGGATCGCCTAAAGTTTTTTCAGGCCATAAAATAGGACCTAAGGGACCATAGTCACCACCTCGCCATGATCGTTCCTCAGTTTTCGCTTTTTTCGACCAAAAAACTAGAATTCCGCCCGGTTCCCATAGTTTTATGTGCTATAGCCCACGCTTTTCAAGTGGTCCCGGGATCCCCGGACCCCGATCGCCTAAAAGTTTTCCGGGCCATCAAATACGACCTAAGAAACCATAGGAACTGCCCCGCCATGATCGTTCCTCACTTATTGCGATTTCCGGCAAAAAAATTAGAATTCCACCCGATTCCCATATTTTCATGTGCTATAGCCCACGCCTTCCGAGTGGGCCGGGCCCCCCGGACTCGGATCATCTAAATTTTATTCGGGCCATCAAATAAGACCTAAGGAACCATATTCACCTCCCCGCCATGATCGTTCCTCATTGTTTGCATTTTTCGGCTAAAAAACTAGAATTCCGTACGATTCCCATATTTTCGTGTGCTATAATTGCCCACGCCTTCCCAATGGGTAGGGAATCCGGGACCCCGATCGCCTAAAATTTTTCCGGACCATCAAATACGACCTAAGAAACCATAGTCACCGCCCCGCCATGATCGTTACTCATATTTTGTGTTTTTCGGCCAAAAAACTAATATTCCGCCCGATTCCCATATTTTCATGTGCTATAGCCCACGCCTTCCAAGTGGGCCAGGTCTCCCGGACTCGGATCGCCTAAACATTTTCCGGGCCATCAAATACGACCTAAGGAACCATAGTCACTGTTCCGCCATGATCGTTCCTCATTTTTTGCATTTTTCGGCCAAAAAACTAGAATTCTGCCCGATTCCCATATTTTCGTGTGTTATAGCACACGCCTTCCAAGTGGTCCCGGGACCCCCGGACCCCGATCGCCTAAAAATTTTTCGGGCCATAAAATAAGACCCAAGGAACCATAGTAACCACCCCGCCATGATCGTTCCTCATTTTTTGCGTTTTTCTGCCAAAAAACTAGAATTCCGCGTGATTCCCATATTTTTGTCTACTATTGCCCACGCCTTCCGAGTGGGTCGGGCCTCCAGGACTCGGATCGCCTAAAATTTTTCCGGGCCATCAAATACGACCTAAGGAACCATATTCACCGCCCCGCCATGATCGTTCCTCATTTTTTGCATTTTTCGGCCAAAAACCTAGAATTCCGCTCGATTCCCATATTTTTGTGTGCTACAGCCCACGCCTTCCAAGTGGTCCCGGGACCCTCGGACCCCGATCGCCTTATATTTTACTGGGCCATCAAATACGACCTAAGGAACCATAGTCACCGCCCCACCATGATCGGTCCTCATTTTTTGCATTTTACGTCCAAAAAACTAGAATTCCGCCCGATTCCCATATTTTCGTGTGTTATTGCCCAAGCCTTCCTAGTAAGCCGGGCCTACCAGAATCGGATTGCCTAAAAATTTTCCTGGCCATCAAATACGACCTAAGGAACCATAGTCACCGCCCCGCCACGATCGTTGCTAATATTTTGCATTTTTCGGCCAAAAAACTAGAATTCCGCACGATTCCCATATTTTCGTGTGCTATAGCTCACGCCTTCCAAGTGGTCCCGGTACCCCCGGACCCCGATCGCCTAAAAGTTTTTTGGGCCATCAAATACGACCCAAGGAACCATAATAACCGCTCCGCCATGATCGTTCCCCATTTTTGCATTTTTCGGCCAAAAAACTAGAATTCCGCGTGATTCTCATATTTTCGTGTGCTAAATAGCCCACGTCTTCCGAGTGGGCTGGGCCTTCCGGACTCGGATCGCCTAAAAAATTTTTGGGCCGTCAAATACGACCTAAGGAACCATAGTCACTGCCCCGCAATGATCGTTCCTCATTTTTTGCGTTTTTCGGCCAAAAAACTAGAATTTCGAGCGATTCCCATATTTTCTTGTGCTATAGCCCACGCCTTCCGAGTGGTCCCAGACCCCCGGACCCCTATCGCCTAAAGTTTTTTCGGACCATCAAATACGACCTAAGGAACCATAGTCACCGCCCCGCCATGATCGTTCCTATGTTTTTGTATTTTTTGGCAAAAAACCTAGAATTCCGCGCGATTCCATATTTTCATTTGCTATAGCCCACGCCTTCCGAGTGGTCACGGGAACCCCGGACCCCGATCGCCTAAAACTTTTCCAGCCATCAAATACGACCCAGGGAACCATAGTCACCGCCCCTCCATGATCATTCCTAATTTTATGCAGTTTTCAGCCAAAACACTAGAATTCCGAACGATTACCATATTATTGTATGCTATTGCCCACGCCTTCCGTGTGGGCCGAGCCCCCCGTACTCGGATCGCCTAAAGTTTTTTCGGGCCATAAAATAGGACCTAAGGAACCATAGTCAATACCTTGCCATGATCGTTCCTCATTTTTCGCATTTTTCGGCCAAAAAACTAGAATTCCGCCCGGTTCCCATATTATTGTGTGCTATAGCCCACGCTTTCCAAGTGGTCCCGGGATCCCCGGACCCCGATCGCCTAAAATTTTTCCGAGCCATCAAATACGACCTAAGGAACCATAGGAACTGCCCCGCCATGATCGTTCCTCACTTATTGCGATTTCCGGCAAAAAAACTAGAATTCCGCCCGATTCCCATATTTTCGTGTGCTATAGCCCATACCTTCCGAGTGGGTCGGGCCCCCCGGACTCGGATCATCTAAATTTTATTCAGGCCATCAAATAAGACGTAAGGAACCATATTCACCTCCTCGCCATGATCGTTCCTCATTGTTTGCATTTTTCGGCTAAATAACTAGAATTCCGTACGATTCCCATATTTTCGTGTGCTATAATTGCCCACGCCTTCCCAATGGGTAGGGAATCCCGGACCCCGATCGCCTAAAATTTTTCCGAACCATCAAATACGACCTAAGAAATCATAGTCACTGCCCCGCCATGATCGTTACTCATATTTTGTGTTTTTCGGCCAAAAAACTAGAATTCCGCCCGATTCCCATATTTTCGTGTGCTATAGTCCACGCCTTCCGAGTGGGCCGGGTCTCCCGGACTCGGATCGCCTAAACATTTTCCGGGCCATCAAATATGACCTAAGGAACCATTGTCACCCTTCCGCCATGATCGTTCCTCATTTTTTGCATTTTTTGGCCAAAAAACTAGAATTCTGCCCGATTCCCATATTTTAGTGTGTTATAGCACACGCCTTCCAAGTGGTCCCGGGACCCCCGAACCCCTATCGCCTAAAAAATTTTCGAGCCATAAAATAAGACCCAAGGAACCATAGTAACCACCCCGCCATGATCGTTCCTCATTTTTTGTGTTTTTCTGCCACAAAACTCGAATTCCGGGTGATTCCCATATTTTCGTCTACTATTGCCCACACCTTCCGAGTGGGTCGGGCCTCCAGGACTCGGATCGCCTAAAATTTTTCCGGGCCATCAAATACGACCTAAGGAACCATATTCACCGCCCCGCCATGAACGTTCCTCATTTTTTGCATTTTTCGGCCAAAAACCTAGAATTCTCCTCGATTCACATATTTTTGTGTGCTACATCCCACGCCTTCCAAGTGGTCCCGGGAACCTCGGACCCCGGTCGCCTAATATTTTTCTAGGCCATCAAATACGACCTAAGGAACCATAGTCACCGCCCCACCATGATCGGTCCTCATTTTTTGCATTTTACATCCAAAAAACAAGAATTCCGCCCGATTCCCATATTTTCGTGTGTTATTGCCCAAGCCTTCCGAGTGGGCCGGGCCTACCAGACTCGGATCACCTAAAATTTTTCCGGGCCATCAAATACGACCTAAGGAACCATAGTCACCACCCCGCCATGATCGTTGCTAATATTTTGCATTTTTCGGCCAAAAAACTAGAATTCCGCCCGATTCCCATATTTTCGTGTGCTATAGCTCACGCCTTCCAAGTGGTCCCGGTACCCCCGGACCCCGATCGCCTAAAATTTTTCCGGGCCATCAAATACGACCCAAGGAACCATAATAACCGCCCCGCCATGATCGTTCCCCATTTTTGCATTTTTCGGCCAAAAACCTAGAATTACGCGTGATTCCCATATTTTCGTGTGCTAAATAGCCCACGTCTTCGAGTGGGCCGGGCCTTCCGGACTCGGATCGCCTAAAATTTTTTCGGGCCGTCAAATACGACCTAAGAAACCATAGTCATCGCCCCGCAATGATCGTTCCTCATTTTTCGCATTTTTCGGCCAAAAAACTAGAATTCCGCCCGATTCCCATATTTTCGTGTGTTATAGCCCACGCCTTCCAAGTGGTCCCGGGAACCCCGGACCCCGATCGCCTAATATTTTTACGGGCCATAAAATATGATTTAAGGAACCATAGTCACCGCCCTGCCATGATCGTTCCTCATTTTTTGCATTTTTCGGCCAAAAAACTAGAATTCCGCGCGATTCCTATATTTTCGTGTGCTATAGCCCACGCCTTCCGAGTGGTCCCAGACCCCCGGACCCCTATCGCCTAAAGTTTTTCCGGACCATCAAATACGACCTAAGGAACCATAGTCACCGCCCCGCCATGATCGTTCCTATGTTTTTGTATTTTTTGGCCAAAAACCTAGAATTCCGCGCGATTCCATATTTTCATTTGCTATCGCCCACGCCTTCCGAGTGGTCCCGGGAACCCCGGACCCCGATCGCCTAAAAATTTTCCAGCCATCAAATATGACCTAAGGAACCATAGTCACCGCCCCGCCATGATCGTTCCTCATTTTATGCAGTTTTCGGCCAAAACACTAGAATTCCGACCGATTACCATATTATTGTGTGCTATTGCCCACGCCTTCCGAGTGGGCCGAGCCCCCCGTACTCGTTTCGCCTAAAGTTTTTTCGGGCCATAAAATAGGACCTAAGGAACCATAGTCACCACCTCGCCATGATCGTTCCTCATTTTTCGCATTTTTTGGGGAAAAAACTAGAATTCCGCCCGGTTCCCATATTTTTGTGTGCTATAGCCCACGCTTTCCAAGTGGTCCCGAGATCCCCGGACCCCGATCGCCTAAAATTTTTCCGGGCCATCAAATACGACCTAAGGAACCGTAGGAATTGCCCCGCCATGATCGTTCCTCACTTATTGCGATTTCCGGCAAAAAAACTAGAATTCTGCCCGATTCCCATATTTTCGTGTGTTATAGCCCACACCTTCCGAGTGGGCCGGGCCCCCCGGACTCGGATCATCTAAATTTTATTCGGGCCATCAAATAAGACCTAAGGAACCATATTCACCTCCCCGCCATGATCGTTCCTCATTGTTTGCATTTTTCGGCTAAAAAACTAAAATTCCGTACGATTCCCATATTTTCGTGTGCTATAATTTCCCACGCCTTCCCAATGGGTAGGGAATCCCGGACCCCGATCGCCTAAAATTTTTCCGGACCATCAAATACGACCTAAGAAACCATAGTCACCGCCCCGCCATGATCGTTACTCATATTTTGTGTTTTTCGGCCAAAAAACTAGAATTCCGCCTGATTCCCATATTTTCGTGTGCTATAGCCCACGCCTTCCGAGTGGGCCGGGTATCCCGGACTCGGATCGCCTAAACTTTTTCCGGGCCATTAAATACGACCTAAGGAACCATATTCACCGTTCCGCCATGATCGTTCCTCATTTTTTGCATTTTTCGGACAAAAAACTAGAATTCTGCCCGATTCCCATATTTTCGTGTGTTATAACACACGCCTTCCAAGTGGTCCCGGGACCCCCGGACCCCGATCGTCTAAAACATTTTCGGGCCATAAAATAAGACCCAAGGAACCATAGTAACCACCCCGCCATGATCGTTCCTCATTTTTTGCGTTTTTCTGCCAAAAAACTAGAATTCCGCGTGATTCCCATATTTTCGTCTACTATTGCCCACGCCTTCCGAGTGGGTCAGGCCTCCAAGACTCGGATCGCCTAAAATTTTTACGGGCCATCAAATACGACCTAAGGAACCATATTCACCGCCCCGCCATGATCGTTCCTAATTTTTTGCATTTTTCGGCCAAAAACCTAGAATTCCGCTCGATTCCCATATTTTTGTGTGCTACAGCCCACGCCTTCCAAGTGGTCCCGGGACCCTCGGACCCCGGTCGCCTAATATTTTACTAGGCCATCAAATACGACCTAAGGAACCATAGTCACCGCCCCACCATGATCGGTTCTCATTTTTTGCATTTTACGTCCAAAAAACTAGAATTCCGCCCGATTCCCATATTTTCGTGTGTTATTGCCCAAGCCTTCCGAGTGGGCCGGGCCTACCAGACTCGGATCGCCTAAAAATTTTCCTGGCCATAAAATACGACCTAAGGAACCATAGTCACCGCCCCGCCATGATCGTTGCTAATATTTTGCATTTTTCGGCCAAAAAACTAAAATTCCGCACGATTCCCATATTTTCGTGTGCTATAGCTCACGCCTTCCAAGTGGTCCCGGTACCCCCGGACCCCGATCGCCTAAAAGTTTTTCGGGCCATCAAATACGACCCAAGGAACCATAATAACCGCTCCGCCATGATCGTTCCCCATTTTTGCATTTTTCGGCCAAAAAACTAGAATTCCGCGTGATTCCCATATTTTCGTGTGCAAAATAGCCCACGTCTTCCGAGTGGGCTGGGCCTTCCCAACTCGGATCACCTAAAAATTTTTTGGGCCGTCAAATATGACCTAAGGAACCATAGTCACCGCCCCGCAATGATCGTTCCTCATTTTTTGCATTTTTCGGCCAAAAAACTAGAATTCCGCCCGATTCCCATATTTTCGTGTGTTATAGCCCACGCCTTCCAAGTGGTCCCGGGAACCCCGGACCCCGATCGCCTAATATTTTTACGGGCCATAAAATATGATTTAAGGAACCATAGTCACCGCCCTGCCATGATCGTTCCTCATTTTTTGTGTTTTTCGGCCAAAAAACTAGAATTCCGAGCGATTCCCATATTTTTGTGTGCTATAGCCCACGCCTTCCGAGTGGTCCCAGACCCCCGGACCCCTATCGCCTAAAGTTTTTTCGGACCATCAAATACGACCTAAGGAACCATAGTCACCGCCCCGCCATGATCGTTCCTATGTTTTTGTATTTTTTGGCAAAAAACCTAGAATTCCGCGCGATTCCATATTTTCATTTGCTATAGCCCACGCCTTCCGAGTGGTCACGGGAACCCCGGACCCCGATCGCCTAAAACTTTTCCAGCCATCAAATACGACCTAGGGAACCATAGTCACCGCCCCGCCATGATCGTTCCTAATTTTATGCAGTTTTCGGCCAAAACACTAGAATTCCGCCCGATTACCATATTATTGTATGCTATTGCCCACGCCTTCCGAGTGGGCCGAGCCCCCCGTACTCGGATCGCCTAAAGTTTTTTCGGGCCATAAAATAGGACCTAAGGAACCATAGTCAATACCTCGCCATGATCGTTCCTCATGTTTCGCATTTTTCGGCCAAAAAACTAGAATTCCGCCCGGTTCCCATATTTTTGTGTGCTATAGCCCACGCTTTCTAAGTGGTCCCGGGATCCCCGGACCCCGATCGCCTAAAAGTTTTCCGAGCCATCAAATACGACCTAAGGAACCATAGGAACTGCCCCGCCATGATCGTTCCTCACTTATTGCGATTTCCGGCAAAAAAACTAGAATTCCGCCCGATTCCCATATTTTCGTGTGCTATAGCCCATACCTTCCGAGTGGGTCGGGCCCCCCGGACTCGGATCATCTAAATTTTATTCAGGCCATCAAATAAGACGTAAGGAACCATATTCACCTCCTCGCCATGATCGTTCCTCATTGTTTGCATTTTTCGGCTAAATAACTAGAATTCCGTACGATTCCCATATTTTCGTGTCCTATAATTGCCCACGTTTTCCCAATGGGTAGGGAATCCCGGACCCCGATCGCCTAAAATTTTTCCGGACCATCAAATACGACCTAAGAAACCATAGTCACCGCCGCGCCATGATCGTTACTCATATTTTGTGTTTTTTGGCCAAAAAACTAGATTTCCGCCCGATTCCCATATTTTCGTGTGCTATAGCCCACGCCTTCCGAGTGGGCCGGGTTTCCCGGACTCGGATCGCCTAAACTTTTTCCGGGCCATCAAATATGACCTAAGGAACCATTGTCACCGTTCCGCCATGATCGTTCCTAATTTTTTGCATTTTTTGGCCAAAAAACTAGAATTCTGCCCGATTCCCATATTTTAGTGTGTTATAGCACACGCCTTCCAAGTGGTCCCGGGACCCACGGACCCCGATCGCCTAAAAAATTTTAGAGCCATAAAATAAGACCCAAGGAACCATAGTAACCACCCCACCATGATCGTTCCTCATTTTTTGCGTTTTTCTGCCAAAAAACTCGAATTCCGCGTGATTCCCATATTTTCGTCTACTATTGCCCACACCTTCCGAGTGGGTCGGGCCTCCAGGACTCGGATCGCCTAAAATTTTTCCGGGCCATCAAATACGACCTAAGGAACCATATTCACCGCCCCGCCATGATCGTTCCTCATTTTTTGCATTTTTCGGCCAAAAACCTAAAATTCCCCTCGATTCACATATTTTTGTGTGCTACAGCCCACGCCTTCCAAGTGGTCCCGGGAACCTCGGACCCCGGTCGCCTAATATTTTTCTAGGCCATCAAATACGACCTAAGGAACCATAGACACCGCCCCACCATGATCGGTCCTCATTTTCTGCATTTTACGTCCAAAAAACAAGAATTCCGCCCGATTCCCATATTTTCGTGTGTTATTGCCCAAGCCTTCCGAGTGGGCCGGGTCTACCAGACTTGGATCGCCTAAAATTTTTCCGGGCCATCAAATACGACCTAAGGAACTATAGTCACCGCCCCGCCATGATCGTTGCTAATATTTTGCATTTTTCGGCCAAAAAACTAGAATTCCGCCCGATTCCCATATTTTCGTGTGCTATAGCTCATGCCTTCCAATTGGTCCCGGTACCCCCGGACCCCGATCGCCTAAAATTTTTCCGGGCCATCAAATACGACCCAAGGAACCATAATAACCGCCCCGCCATGATCGTTCCCCATTTTTGCATTTTTCGGCCAAAAACCTAGAATTACGCGTGATTCCCATATTTTCGTGTGCTAAATAGCCCACGTCTTCCGAGTGGGCTGGGCCTTCCAGACTCGGATCGCCTAAAATTTTTTCGGGCCGTCAAATACGACCTAAGGAACCATAGTCACTTCCCCGCAATGATCGTTCCTCATTTTTCGCATTTTTCGGCCAAAAAACTAGAATTCCGCCCGATTCCCATATTTTCGTGTGTTATAGCCCACGCCTTCCAAGTGTTCCCGGGAACCCCGGACCCCGATCGCCTAATATTTTTATGGGCCATAAATTATGATTTAAGAACCATAGTCACCGCCCTGCCATGATCGTTCCTCATTTTTTGCGTTTTTCGGCCAAAAAACTAGAATTCCGCGCGATTCCCATATTTTCGTGTGCTATAGCCCACGCTTTCCGAGTGGTCCCAGACCCCCGGACCCCTATCGCCTAAAGTTTTTCCGGACCATCAAATACGACCTAAGGAACCATAGTCACTGCCCCACCATGATCGTTCCTATGTTTTTGTATTTTTTGGCAAAAAACCTAGAATTCCGCGCGATTCCATATTTTCATTTGCTATAGCCCACGCCTTCCGAGTGGTCCCGGGAACCCCGGACCCTGATGGCCTAAAAATTTTCCAGCCATCAAATACGACCTAAGGAACCATAGTCACCGCCCCGCCATGATCGTTCCTTATTTTATGCAGTTTTCGGCCAAAACACTAGAATTCCGACCGATTACCATATTATTGTGTGCTATTGGCCACGCATTCCGAGTGGGCCGAGCTCCCCGTACTCGTTTCGCCTAAAGTTTTTTCGAGCCATAAAATAGGACCTAAGGAACCATAGTCACCACCTCGCCATGATCGTTCCTCATTTTTTGCATTTTTCGGGGAAAAAACTAGAATTCCGCCCGGTTCCCATATTTTTGTGTGCTATAGCCCACGCTTTCCAAGTGGTCCCGAGATCCCCGGACCCCGATCGCCTAAAATTTTTCCGGGCTATCAAATACGACCTAAGGAACCATAGGAACTGCCCCGCCATGATCATTCCTCACTTATTGCGATTTCCGGCAAAAAAATTAGAATTCTGCCCGATTCCCATATTTTCGTGTGTTATAGCCCACACCTTCCGAGTGGGCCGGCCCCCCCGGACTCGGATCATCTAAATTTTATTCGGACCATCAAATAAGACCTAAGGAACCATATTCACCTCCCCGCCATGATCGTTCCTCATTGTTTGGATTTTTCGGCTAAAAAACTAGAATTCCGTACGATTCCTATATTTTCGTGTGCTATAATTGCCCACGCCTTCCCAATGGGTAGGGAATCCTGGACCCCGATGGCCTAAAATTTTTCCGGACCATCAAATACGACCTAAGAAACCATAGTCACCGCCCCGCCATGATCGTTACACATATTTTGTGTTTTTCGGCCAAAAAACTAGAATTCCGCCCGATTCCCATATTTTCGTGTGCTATAGCCCACGCCTTCCGAGTGGGCCGGGTCTCCCGGACTCGGATCGCCTAAACTTTTTCCGGGCCATCAAATACGACCTAAGGAACCATTGTCACCGTTCCGCCATGATCGTTCCTCATTTTTTGCATTTTTTGGCCAAAAAACTAGAATTCTGCCCGATTCCCATATTTTAGTGTGTTATAGCACACGCCTTCCAAGTGGTCCCGGGACCCCCGGACCCCGATCGCCTAAAAAATTTTCGAGCCATAAAATAAGACCCCAGGAACCATAGTAACCACCCCACCATGATCGTTCCTCATTTTTTGCGTTTTTCTGCCAAAAAACTCGAATTTCGCGTGATTTTCATATTTTCGTCTACTATTGCCCACACCTTCCGAGTGGGTCGGGCCTCCAGGACTCGGATCGCCTAAAATTTTTCCGGGCCATCAAATACGACCTAAGGAACCATATTCACCGCCCCGCCATGATCGTTCCTCATTTTTTGCATTTTTCGGCCAAAAACCTAAAATTCCCCTCGATTCACATATTTTTGTGTGCTACAGCCCACGCCTTCCAAGTGGTCCCGGGAACCTCGGACCCCGGTCGCCTAATATTTTTCTAGGCCATCAAATACGACCTAAGGAACCATAGACACCGCCCCACCATGATCGGTCCTCATTTTCTGCATTTTACGTCCAAAAAACAAGAATTCCGCCCGATTCCCATATTTTCGTGTGTTATTGCCCAAGCCTTCCGAGTGGGCCGGGTCTACCAGACTCGGATCGCCTAAAATTTTTCCGGGCCATCAAATACGACCTAAGGAACCATAGTCACCGCCCCGCCATGATCGTTGCTAATATTTTGCATTTTTCGGCCAAAAAACTAGAATTCCGCCCGATTCCCATATTTTCGTGTGCTATAGCTCATGCCTTCCAATTGGTCCCGGTACCCCCGGACCCCGATCGCCTAAAATTTTTCCGGGCCATCAAATACGACCCAAGGAACCATAATAACCGCCCCGCCATGATCGTTCCCCATTTTTGCATTTTTCGGCCAAAAACCTAGAATTACGCGTGATTCCCATATTTTCGTGTGCTAAATAGCCCACGTCTTCCGAGTGGGCTGGGCCTTCCAGACTCGGATCGCCTAAAATTTTTTCGGGCCGTCAAATACGACCTAAGGAACCATAGTCACTGCCCCGCAATGATCGTTCCTCATTTTTTGCATTTTTCGGCCAAAAAACTAGAATTCCGCCAGATTCCCATATTTTCGTATGTTATAGCCCACGCCTTCCAAGTGTTCCCGGGAACCCCGGACCCCGATCGCCTAATATTTTTATGGGCTATAAATTATGATTTAAGGAACCATAGTCACCGCCCTGCCATGATCGTTCCTCATTTTTTGCATTTTTCGGCCAAAAAACTAGAATTCCGCGCGATTCCCATATTTTCGTGTGCTATAGCCCACGCTTTCCGAGTGGTCCCAGACCCCCGGACCCCTATCGCCTAAAGTTTTTCCGGACCATCAAATACGACCTAAGGAACCATAGTCACCGCCCCACCATGATCGTTCCTATGTTTTTGTATTTTTTGGCAAAAAACCTAGAATTCCGCGCGATTCCATATTTTCATTTGCTATAGCCCACGCCTTCCGAGTGGTCCCGGGAACCCCGGACCCCGATGGCCTAAAAATTTTCCAGCCATCAAATACGACCTAAGGAACCATAGTCACCGCCCCGCCATGATCGTTCCTTATTTTATGCAGTTTTCGGCCAAAACACTAGAATTCCGACCGATTACCATATTATTGTGTGCTATTGGCCACGCCTTCCGAGTGGGCCGAGCTCCCCGTACTCGTTTCGCCTAAAGTTTTTTCGAGCCATAAAATAGGACCTAAGGAACCATAGTCACCACCTCGCCATGTTCGTTACTCATTTTTCGCATTTTTCGGGGAAAAAACTAGAATTTCGCCCGGTTCCCATATTTTTGTGTGCTATAGCCCACGCTTTCCAAGTGGTCCCGAGATCCCCGGACCCCGATCGCCTAAAATTTTTTCGGGCTATCAAATACGACCTAAGGAACCATAGGAACTGCCCCGCCATGATCATTCCTCACTTATTGCGATTTCTGGCAAAAAAACTAGAATTCTGCCCGATTCCCATATTTTCGTGTGTTATAGCCCACACCTTCCGAGTGGGCCGGCCCCCCCGGACTCGGATCATCTAAATTTTATTCGGACCATCAAATAAGACCTAAGGAACCATATTCACCTCCCCGCCATGATCGTTCCTCATTGTTTGCATTTTTCGGCTAAAAAACTAGAATTCCGTACGATTCCTATATTTTCGTGTGCTATAATTGCCCACGCCTTCCCAATGGGTAGGGAATCCCGGACCCCGATCGCCTAAAATTTTTCCGGACCATCAAATACGACCTAAGAAAACATAGTCACCGCCCCGCCATGATCGTTACTCATATTTTGTATTTTTCGGCCAAAAAACTAGAATTCCGCCCGATTCCCATATTTTCGTGTGCTATAGCCCACGCCTTCCGAGTGGGCCGGGTATCCCGGACTCGGATCGCCTAAACTTTTTCTGGGCCATCAAATACGACCTAAGGAACCATATTCACCGTTCCGCCATGATCGTTCCTCATTTTTTGCATTTTTCGGCCAAAAAACTAGAATTCTGCCCGATTCCCATATTTTCGTGTGTTATAACACACGCCTTCCAAGTGGTCCCGAGACCCCCGGACCCCAATCGCCTAAAAACTTTTCGGTCCATAAAATAAGACCCAAGGAACCATAGTAACCACCCCGCCATGATCGTTCCTCATTTTTTGCATTTTTCTGCCAAAAAACTAGAATTCCGCGTGATTCCTATATTTTCGTCTACTATTGCCCACGCCTTCCGAGTGGGTCAGGCCTCCAAGACTCGGATCGCCTAAAATTTTTACGGGCCATCAAATACGACCTAAGGAACCATATTCACCGCCCCGCCATAATCGTTCCTAATTTTTTGCATTTTTCGGCCAAAAACCTAGAATTCCGCTCGATTACCATATTTTTGTGTGCTACAGCCCACGCCTTCCAAGTGGTCCCGGGAACCTCGGACTCCGGTCGCCTAATATTTTTCTGGGCCATCAAATACGACCTAAGGAACCATAGTCACCGCCCCACCATGATCGGTCCTCATTTTTTGCAATTTACGTCCAAAAAACTAGAATTCTGCCCGATTCCCATATTTTCGTGTGTTATTGCCCAAGCCTTCCGAGTGGGCCGGGCCTACCAGACTCGGATCGCCTAAAATTTTTCCTGGCCATCAAATACGACCTAAGGAACCATAGTCACCGCCCCGCCATAATCGTTGCTAATATTTTGCATTTTTCGGCCAAAAAACTAGAATTCCGCCCGATTCCCATATTTTCATGTGCTATAGCTCACGCCTTCCAAGTGGTCCCGGTACCCCCGGACCCCGATCGCCTAAAATTTTTCCGGGCCATCAAATACAACCCAAGGAACCATAATAACCGCCCCGCCATGATCGTTCCCCATTTTTGCATTTTTCGGCCAAAAAAGTAGAATTCCGCATGATTTCCATATTTTCATGTGCTAAATAGCCCACGTCTTCCGAGTGGGCCGGGCCTTCCGGACTCTGATCGCCTAAAATTTTTCCGGACCATCAAATACGACCTAAGAAAGCATAGTCACCGCCCTGCCATGATCGTTACTCATATTTTGTGTTTTTCGGCCAAAAAACTAGAATTCCGCCCGATTCCCATATTTTCATGTGCCGCCTTCCAAGTGATCCCGGTTCCCCCGGACCCCGATCGCCTAAAATTTTTTCCGGGCCATCAAATACGACCCAAGGAACCATAATAACTGCCCCGCCATGATCGTTCCCCATTTTTGCATTTTTTGGCCAAAAAAGTAGAATTCCGCGTGATTCCCATATTTTCGTGTGCTAAATAGCCCACGTCTTCCGAGTGGGCCGGGCCTTCCGGACTCGGATCACCTAAAAATTTTTGGGCCGTCAAATACAAGCTAAGGAACCATAGTCACCGCCCCGCAATGATCGTTCCTCATTTTTCGCATTTTTTGGCCAAAAAACTAGAATTTCGCCCGATTCCCATATTTTCGTGTGTTATAGCCCACGCCTTCCAATTGGTCCCGGGAACCCCGGACCCCGATCGCCTAATATTTTTACGGGCCATAAAATATGATTTAAGGAACCATAGTCACCGCTCAGCCATGATCGTTCCTCATTTTTTGCGTTTTTCGGCCAAAAAACTAGAATTCCGCGCGATTCCCATATTTTCGTGTGCTATAGCCCACGCCTTCCGAGTGGTCCCAAACCCCCGGACCCCTATCGCCTAAAGTTTTTCCGGACCATCAAATACAACCTAAGGAATCATAGTCACCGCCCCGCCATGATCGTTCCTATGTTTTTGTAATTTTTGGAAAAAAAACCTAGAATTCCGCGCGATTCCATATTTTCATTCGCTATAGCCCACGCCTTCCGAGTGGTCCCGGGAACCCCGGACCCCGATCGCCTAAAAATTTTCCAGCCATCAAATACGACCGAAGGAACCATATTCACCGCCCCGCCATGATCGTTCCTCATTTTATGCAGTTTTCGGCCAAAACACTAGAATTCCGCCCGATTACCATATTATTGTGTGCTATTGCCCACGCCTTCCGAGTGGGCCGAGCCCCCCAAACACGGATCGCCTAAAGTTTTTTCGGGCCATAAAATAGGACCTAAGGAACCATAGTCACCACCTCGCCATGATCGTTCCTCATTTTTCGCTTTTTTCGGCCAAAAAACTAGAATTCCACCCGGTTCCCATATTTTTATGTGCTATAGCCCACGCTTTCCAAGTGGTCCCGGGATCCCCGGACCCCGATCGCCTAAAATTTTTCCGGGCCATCAAATACGACCTAAGGAACCATAGGAACTGCCCCGCCATGATCGTTCCTTACTTATTGCGATTTCCGGCAAAAAAACTAGAATTCCGCCTGATTCCCATATTTTCATGTGCTATAGCCCACGCCTTCCGAGTGGGCCATCAAATAAGACCTAAGGAACCATATTCACCTCCCGGCCATGATCGTTCCTCATTGATTGCATTTTTCGGCTAAAAAACTAGAATTCCGTACGATTCCCATATTTTCGTGTGCTATAATTGCCCACGCCTTCCCAATGGGTAGGGAATCCCGGACCCCGATCGCCTAAAATTTTTCCGGACCATCAAATACGACCTAAGAAACCATAGTCACCGCCCCGCCATGATCTTAACTCATATTTTGTGTTTTTCGGCCAAAAAAATAATATTCCGCCCGATTCCCATATTTTCGTGTGCTATAGCCCACGCCTTCCGAGTGGGCCGGGTCTCCCGGACTCGGATCGCCTAAACTTTTTCCGGGCCATCAAATACGACCTAAGGAACCATAGTCACCGTTCCGCCATGATCGTTCCTCATTTTTTGCATTTTTCGGCCAAAAAACTAGAATTCTGCCCGATTCCCATATTTTCGTGTGTTATAGCACACGCCTTCCAAGTGGTCCCGGGACCCCGGACCCCGATTGCCAAAAAGTTTTCGGGCCATAAAATAAGACCCAAGGAACCATAGTAACCACCCCGCCATGATCGTTCCTCATTTTTTGCGTTTTTCTACCAAAAAACTAGAATTCCGCGTGATTCCCATATTTTCGTCTACTATTGCCCACGCCTTCCAAGTGGGTCGGGCCTCCAGGACTCGGATCGCCTAAAATTTTTCCGGGCCATCAAATACGACCTAAGGAACCATAGTCACCACCCCGCCATGATCGTTCCTCATTTTTTGCGTTTTTCGGCCAAACAACTAGAATTTCGCCCGATTCCCATATTTTCGTGTACTATACCCACGCATTCCGAGTGGTCCCAAGAGCAGACCCCGATCGCTTAAAATTTTTCCAGACTATCAAATAAGACCTAAGGAACCATAGTCACCGCCCAGCCATGATCGTTCCTAGTTTTTTCCATTTTTCGGCCAAAAAACTAGAATTCCGTGCTATTCCCATATTTTCGTGTCTTATAGCCCACGCCTTCCAAGTGAATCCGGGAACTCCGGACCCCTATCGCCTAAAATTTTTAAGGACTATCAAATACGACCTAAGGAACCATAGTCACTGCCCAGCCATGATCATTCCTCATTTGTTGCGTTTTTCGGCCAAAAAACTAGAATTCCGCCCGATTACAATATTTTTGTGTGTTATTGCCCACCCTTCCAAGTGGTTTCGGGACCCCCGGACCCCGATCGCCTAAAATTTTTCCGGGCCGTCAGCTACGACCTAAGGAACCATAGTAACCGCCCCGCGATCATCGTTTCTCATTTTTTGCATTTTTCGGTCAAAAAACTAGAATTACGCCCGATTCCCATATTTTCATGTGCTATACCCACGCCTTCCAAGTGGTCCGGGGAGCCGCGGACCCCGATCGACTAAAACTTTTCCGGACTATCAAATACGACCTAAGGAACCATAGTCACCGCCCCGCCATGATCATTCCTAGTCTTTTGCGTTTTTTGGCCAAACAACTAGAATTCCGCGCGATTCCATATTTTCGTGTGCTTTAGCCCACGCATTCCGAGTGGTCCCAAGAGTCGCGGACCCCGATCGCCTAAAATTTTTCCGGGCAATCAAATACGACCTAAGGAACCATAGTAACCGCCCTACCATGATAGTTCCTTATTTTTTGCATTTTTCGGCCAAACAACTAGAATTCCGCGCGATTCCCATATTTTTGTGTGTTATAGCCCACGCCTTCCGAGGGGTCCCGGGACCTCCGGACCCCGATCGCCTAAAAAAATTCCGGACTAACAAATACGACCTAAGGAACCATAGTCACCGCCCAGCCATGATCGTTCCTAGTTTTTTCCGTTTTTGGCCAAAAAACTAGAATTCCGCGCGATTCCCATATTTTCGTGTCCTATAGCCCACGCCTTCAAAGTGAACCCGGGAACTCCGGACCCCTATCGCCTAAAAATTTTCCGGACTATCAAATACGACCTAAGGAACCATAGTCACCGCCCAGCCATGATCATTCCTCATTTGTTGCGTTTTTCGGCCAAAAAACTAGAATTCCGCCCGATTACAATATTTTTGTGTGCTATTGCCCACCCTTCCAAGTGGTTCCGGGACCCCCGGACCCCGATCGACTAAAATATTTCTGGGCCATCAAATACGTCCTAAGGAACCATAGTAACCGCCCCGCCATCATCATTTCTCATGTTTTGCATTTTTCGGCCAAAAAACTAGAATTACGCCCGATTCCCATATTTTCGTATGCTATACCCACGCCTTCCAAGTGGTCCGGGGAGCCGCGGACCTCGATCGCCTAAAATTTTTTCGGACTATCAAATACGACCTAAGGTACCATAGTCACCGCCCCACCATGATCGTTCCAAATGCTTTGCATTTTTCGGCCAAAAAACTAGAACTCCGCGTGAGTTGCATATTTTCGTGTGCTATTGCTTACGCCTTCCGAGTGGTCCCGGGAGCCGAGGACCCCGATCCCCTAAAATTTTCCGGGCCATCAAATACGACCTAAGGAACCATAGTCACCGCCCTGCCATGATCGTTCCTCATTTATTGCGTTTTTCAGCCATAAAGCTAGAATTCCGCTCGATTACCATATTTTTGTGTGCCCCACGCCTTCCGAGTGGGCCGGGCCGCCGGACTCGGATCGCCTAAAAATATTTCGGGCCATCAATTAGGACCTAAGGAACCATAGTCACTGCCTCGCCATGATCGTTCCTCATTTTTTGCATTTTTGGCCAAAAAACTAGAATTCCGCCCGATTCACATATTTTTTGTGTGCTATCGCCCACGCCTTCCGAGTGGGTCGGGCCCCCCGGAGCCGGATCGCCTAAAAAATTTTCGGACTATCAAATACGACCTAAGGAACCATAGTCACCACCCCGCCATGATCATTCCTAGTCTTCTGCGTTTTTCAGCCAAAAAACTAGAATTCCGCGTGATTTCCATATTTTCGTGTCCTATAGCCCACGCCTTCAAAGTGAACCCGGGAACTCCGGACCCCTATCGCCTAAAAATTTTCCGGACTATCAAATACGACCTAAGGAACCATAGTCACCGCCCAGCCATGATCATTCCTCATTTGTTGCGTTTTTCGGCCAAAAAACTAGAATTCCGCCCGATTACAATATTTTTGTGTGCTATTGCCCACCCTTCCAAGTGGTTCCGGGACCCCCGGACCCCGATCGACTAAAATATTTCCGGGCCGTCAAATACGTCCTAAGGAACCATAGTAACCGCCCCGCCATCATCGTTTCTCATTTTTTGCATTTTTCGGCCAAAAAACTAGAATTACGCCTGATTCCCATATTTTCGTGTGCTATACCCACGCCTTCCAAGTGGTCCGGGGAGCCGCGGACCTCGATCGCCTAAAATTTTTCCGGACTATCAAATACGACCTAAGGTACCATAGTCACCGCCCCACCATGATCGTTCCAAATGCTTTGCATTTTTCGGCCAAAAAACTAGAACTCCGCGCGAGTTGCATATTTTCATGTGCTATTGCTTACGCCTTCCGAGTGGTCCCGGGAGCCGAGGACCCCGATCGCCTAAAATTTTCCGGGCCATCAAATACGACCTAAGGAACCATAGTCACCGCACCGCCATGATCGTTCCTCATTTATTGCGTTTTTCAGCCATAAAGCTAGAATTCCGCTCGATTACCATATTTTTGTGTGCCCCACGCCTTCCGAGTGGGCCGGGCCGCCGGACTCGGATCGCCTAAAAATATTTCAGGCCATCAATTAGGACCTAAGGAACCATAGTCACCGCCTCGCCATGATCGTTCCTCATTTTTTGCATTTTTGGCCAAAAAACTAGAATTCCGCCCGATTCGCATATTTTTTGTGTGCTATCGCCCACGCCTTCCGAGTGGGTCGGGCCCCCGGAGCCGGATCGCCTAAAAATTTTTCGGACTATCAAATACGACCTAAGGAACCATAGTCACCGCCCCGCCATGATCATTCCTAGTCTTCTGCGTTTTTCAGCCAAAAAACTAGAATTCCGCGTGATTTCCATATTTTCGTGTCCTATAGCCCACGCCTTCAAAGTGAACCCGGGAACTCCGGACCCCTATCGCCTAAAAATTTTCCGGACTATCAAATACGACCTAAGGAACCATTGTCACCGCCCAGCCATGATCATTCCTCATTTGTTGCGTTTTTCGGCCAAAAAACTAGAATTCCGCCCGATTACAATATTTTTGTGTGCTATTGCCCACCCTTCCAAGTGGTTCCGGGACCCCCGGACCCCGATCGACTAAAATATTTCCGGGCCGTCAAATACGTCCTAAGGAACCATAGTAACCGCCCCGCCATCATCGTTTCTCATTTTTTGCATTTTTCGGCCAAAAAACTAGAATTACGCCCGATTCCCATATTTTCGTGTGCTATACCCACGCCTTCCAAGTGGTCCGGGGAGCCGCGGACCCCGATCGCCTAAAATTTTTCCGGACTATCAAATACGACCTAAGGTACCATAGTCACCGCCCCACCATGATCGTTCCAAATGCTTTGCATTTTTCGGCCAAAAAACTAGAACTCGGCGCGATTTGCATATTTTCGTGTGCTATTGCTTACGCCTTCCGAGTGGTCCCGGGAGCCGAGGACCCCGATCGCCTAAAATTTTCCGGGCCATCAAATACGACCTAAGGAACCATAGTAACCTCCCCGCCATGATCGTTCCTCATTTTTTGCATTTTTCGGCCAAATGACAAGAATTCCGCGCGATTCCCATATTTTTGTGTGTTATAGCCCATGCCTTCCGAGTGGTCCCGGGACCACCTGACCCCTATCGCCTAAAATTTATCAAGTCTATCAAATACGACCTAAGGAACCATAGTATCCGCCCCGCCATGATCATTCCTCATTTTTTGCGTTTTTCGGCCAAACAACTAGAATTCCGCGCGATTCCCATATTTTTGTGTGTTATAGCCCACGCCTTCCGAGTGGTCCCGGGACCTCCGGACCCCTAACGCCTAATATTTTTCCGGTCTATCAAATAAGACCAAAGGAACCATAGTCACCGCCCTGCCAAGATCTTTCCACATTTTTTGCATGTTACTGAAAAAGACCTAGAATTTCGCCCGATTCCCATATTTTTGTGTGCTATACCCACGCATTCCGAGTGGTCCCAAGAGTCGCGGACCCCGATCGCCTAAAATTTTTCCGGGCAATCAAATACGACCTAAGGAACCATATTATCCGCCCTACCATGATAGTTCCTTATTTTTTGCATTTTTCGGCCAAACAACTAGAATTCCGCGCGATTCCCATATTTTTGTGTGTTATAGCCCACGCCTTCCGAGGGATCCCGAGACCTCCGGACCCCGATCGCCTAAAAAAATTCCGGACTAACAAATACGACCTAAGGAACCATAGTATCCGCCCCGCCATGATCGTTCCTCATTTTTTGCGTTTTTCGGCCAAACAACTAGAATTTTGCCTAATTCCCATATTTTCGTGTGCTATACCCACGCATTCCGAGTAGTCCCAAGTGACGCGGACCCCTATCGCCAAAAAATTTTCCGGACGATCAAATCAGACCAAAAGAACCATAGTCACCGCCCAGCCAAGATCGTTCCTAGTTTTTTCCGTTTTTCGGCCAAAAAACTAGAATTCCGCGCTATTCCCATATTTTCGTGTCCTATAGCCCACGCCTTCCAAGTGAACCCGGGAACTCCGGACCCCTATCGCCTAAAATTTTTCTGGACTATCAAATACGACCTAAGGAACCATAGTCACCGCCCAGCCATGATCATTTTTCATTTGTTGCGTTTTTCGGCCAAAAAACTAGAATTCTGCCCGATTACAATATTTTTGGGTGCTATTGCCCACCCTTCCAAGTGGTTCCGGGAACCCCGGACCCCGATCGACTAAAATTTTTCGGGGCCGTCAAATACGACCTAAGGAACCATAGTAACCGCCCCGCCATCATCGTTTCTCATTTTTTGCATTTTTTGGCCAAAAAACTAGAATTACGCCCGATTCCCATATTTTCGTGTGCTATACCCACGCCTTCCAAGTGGTCCAGGGAGCCGCGGATCCCGATCGCCTAAAATTTTTCCGGACTATCAAATACGACCTAAGGTACCATAGTCACCGCCCCACCATGATCGTTCCAAATGCGTTGCATTTTTCGGCCAAAAAACTAGAACTCCGCGCGATTTGCATATTTTCGTGTGCTATAGCTTACGCCTTCCGAATGGTCCCGGGAGCCGAGGACCCCTATCGCCTAAAATTTTTTGGGCCATCAAATACGATCTAAGGAACCATAGTCACCGCCCCGCCATGATCGTTCCTCATTTATTGCGTTTTTCGGCCAAAAAACTAGAATTCCGCTCGATTACCATATTTTTGTGTGCCCCACGCCTTCCGAGTGGGCCGGGCCGCCGGACTCGGATCACCTAAAAAATTTTCGAGCCATCAATTAGGACTAAGGAACCATAGTCACCGCCCCACCATGATCATTCCTAGTCTTTTGCGTTTTTCAGCCAAAAAACTAGAATTCCGCGCGATTTCCATATTTTCGTGTGCTTTAGCCCACGCCTTCAAAGGGGTCCCGGGAACCCCGAACCCCGATCGTCGTCTAAAACTTTTCCGGGCCATCAAATACGACCTAAGGAACCATAGTAACCACCCCGCCATGATCGTTCCTCATTTTTTGCGTTTTTCGGCCAAACAACTAGAATTTCGCCCGATTCCCATATTTTCGTGTGCTATACCCACGCATTCCGAGTGGTCCCAAGAGCCGCGGACCCCGATCGCCTAAAATTTTTCCGGACTATCAAATAAGACCTAAGGAACCATAGTCACCGCCCAGCCATGATCGTTCCTAGTTTTTTCCGTTTTTCGGCCAAAAAACTAGAATTCCGCGCGATTCCCATATTTTCGTGTCCTATAGCCCATGCCTTCCAAGTGAATCCGGGAACTCCAGACCCCTATCGCCTAAAATTTTTACGGACTATCAAATCAGACCTAAGGAACCATAGTCACCGCCCAGCCATGATCATTCCTCATTTGTTGCGTTTTTCGGCCAAAAAACTAGACTTCCGCCCGATTACAATATTTTTGTGTGCTATTGCCCACCCTTCCAAGTGGTTTCGGGACCCTGGGACCCCGATTGCCTAAAATTTTTCCGGGCCGTCAACTACGACCTAAGGAACCATAGTAACCGCCCCGCGATCATCATTTCTCATTTTTTGCATTTTTCGGTCAAAAAACTAGAATTACGCCCGATTCCCATATTTTCGTGTGCTATACCCACGCCTTCCAAGTGGTCTGGGGAGCCGCGGACCCCGATCGCCTAAAACTTTTCCGGACTATCAAATACGACCTAAGGTACCATAGTCACCGCCCCACCATGATCGTTCCAAATGCTTTGCATTTTTCGTTCAAAAAACTAGAACTCCGCGCGATTTGCATATTTTCGTGTGCTATAGCTTACGCCTTCCGAGTGGTCCCGGGAGCTGTGGACACCAATCGCCTAAAATTTTCCGGGCCATCAAATACGACCTAAGGAACCATAGTCACCGCCCAGCCATGATCATTCCTCATTTGTTGCGCTTTTCGGCCAAAAAACTAGAATTCCGCCCGATTACAATATTTTTGTGTGCTATTGCCCACCCTTCCAAGTGGTTCGGGGACCCCCGGACCCCGATCGCCTAAAATTTTTCCGGGCCATCAACTATGACCTAAGGAACCATAGTAACCGCCCCGCGATCATCGTTTCTCATTTTTTGCATATTTCGGCCAAAAAACTAGAATTACGCCCGATTCCAATATTTTCGTGTGCTATACCCACGCCTTCCAAGTGGTCCGGGGACCCACGCATTGCGAGTGGTCCCAAGAGCCGCGGACCCCGATCGCCTAAAATTTTTCCGGGCAATCAAATACGACCTAAGGAACCATAGTATCCGCCCCGCCATGATCGTTCCTTATTTTTTGCATTTTTCGGCCAAACAACTAGAATTCCGCGCGATTCCCATATTTTTGTGTGTTATAGCCCACACCTTCCGAGTGGTCCCGGGACCTCCGGACCACTATCGCCTAAAATTTTTCCGGGCTATCAAATAAGACCTAAGGAACCATAGTCACCGCCCAGCCATGATCTTTCCTAGTTTTTTCCGTTTTTCGGCCAAAAAACTAGAATTTCGCGCGATTCCCATAATTTCGTGTCCTATAGCCCACGCCTTCCAAGTGAACCCGGGAACTCCGGACCCCTATCGCCTAAAAATTTTCCGGACTATCAAATACGACCTAAGGAACCATAGTCACCGCCCAGCCATGATCATTCCTCATTTGTTGCATTTTTCGGCCAAAACACTAGAATTCCGCCCGATTACAATATTTTTGTGTGCTACTGCCCACCTTTCCAAGTTGTTCCGGGACCCCGGGACCCCGATCGCCTAAAATTTTTCCGGGCCGTCAAATACGACCTAAGGAACCATATTAACTGCCCCGCCATCATCGTTTCTCATTTTTTGCATATTTCGGCCAAAAAACTAGAATTACGCCCGATACCATATTTTCGTGTGCTATACCCACGCCTTCCAAGTGGTCCGGGGAGCCGCGGACCCCGATCGCCTAAAATTTTTCCGGACTATCAAATACGACCTAAGGTACCATAGTCACCGCCCCACCATGATCGTTCCAAATGCTTTGCATTTTTCTGTCAAACAACTAGAACTCCGCGCGATTTTCATGTTTTAGTGTGCTATACCTTACGCCTTCCGAGTGGTCCCGGGAGCCGTGGACCCCGATCGCCTAAAATTTTCTGGGCCATCAAATATGACCTAAGGAACCATAGTCACCGCCCTGCCATGATCGTTCCTCATTTATTGCATTTTTCGGCCAAAAAACTAGTATTCTGCTCGATTACCATATTTTTGTGTGCTATTACCCACGCCTTCCGAGTGGGCCGGGCCGCCGGTCTCGGATCGCCTAAAAAATTTTCGGGCCATCAATTAAGACCTAAGGAACCATAGTCACCGCCTCGCCATGATCGTTCCTCATTTTTTGCATTTTTTGGCCAATAAACTAGAATTCCGCCCGATTCCCATATTTTTGTGTGCTATCGCCCACGCCTTCCGAGTGGGTCGGGCCCCCGGAGCCGGATCGCCTAAAAATTTTCCGGACTATCAAATACGACCTAAGGAACCATAGTCACCGCCCCGCCATGATCGTTCCAAGTCTTTTGCGTTTTTCAGCCAAAAAACTAGAATTTCTCGCGATTTCCATATTTTCGTGTGCTTTAGCCCACGCCTTCCAAGGGGTCCCGGGAACCCCGAACCCCGATCGCCTAAAAATTTTCCGGGCCATCAAATACCACCTAAGGAACCATAGTAACCACCCAGCCATGATCGTTCCTCATTTTTTGCGATTTTCGGCCAGACAACTAGAATTCCGCGCGATTCCCATATTTTTGTATGCTATCGCCCACGCCTTCCGAGTGGGTCGGGCCCCCGGACTCGGATCGCCTAAAAAAATTTTGGGCCATCAATTAGGACCTAAGGAACCATAGTCACTGCCTCGCCATGATCGTTCCTCATTTTTTGCATTTTTTGGCCAAAAAACTAGAATTCCGCCCGATTCCCATATTTTTGTATGCTATCGCCCATGCTTTTCGAGTGGGTCGGGCCCCCCAGAGCCAGATCGCCTAAAAATTTTCCGGACTATCAAATACGACCTGAGGAACCATAGTCACCTCCCCGCCATGATCGTTCCTAGTCTTTTGCATTTTTCAGCCAAAAAACTATAATTCCGCGCGATTTCCATTTTTTTGTGTGCAGCCCACGCCTTCCAAGGGGTCCCGGGAACCCCGAACCCCGATCGCCTAAAATTTTTCCGGGATATCAAATACGACCTAAGGAACCATAGTAACCACCCCGCCATGATCGTTCCTCATTTTTTGCGATTTTCGGCCAGACAACTAGAATTCCGCGCGATTCCCATATTTTTGTGTGTTATAGCCCATGCCTTCCGAATGGTCCCGGGACCTCCTGACCCCTATCGCCTAAAATTTTTCCGAACTATCAAATATGACCTAAGGAACCATAGTATTCCCCCCGACATGATCGTTCCTTATTCTTTGCATTTTTCGGCCAAAAAACTAGAATTCCGCTCGATTACCATATTTTTGTGTGCTATTGCCCACGCCTTCCGAGTGGGCCGGGCTGCCGGACTCGGATCGCCTAAAAACAATTTGGGCCATTAATTAAGACCTAAGGAACCATAGTCACCGCCTCGCCATGATCGTTCCTCATTTTTTGCATTTTTTGGCCAAAAAAACTAGAATTCCGCCCGATTCCCAAATTTTTTTATGCTATCGCCCACGCCTTCCGAGTGGGTCGGGCCCCCCGGAGCCGGATCGCCTAAAAATTTTTCGGACTATCAAATACGACCTAAGGAACCATAGTCACCTCCCCACCATGATCGTTCCTAGTCTTTTGCATTTTTCAGCCAAAAAACTATAATTCCGCGCGATTTCCATATTTTCGTGTGCAGCCCACGCCTTACAAGGGGTCCCGGGAACCCCGAATCCCGATCGCCTAAAATTTTTCCGGGCCATCAAATACGACCTAAGGAACCATAGTAACCACCCCGCCATGATCGTTCCTCATTTTTTGTGATTTTCGGCCAGACAACTAGAATTTCGCGCGATTCCCATATTTTTGTGTGTTATAGCCCATGCCTTCCGAGTGGTCCCTGGACCTCCTGACCCCTATCGCCTAAAATTTTTCCGAACTATCAAATATGACCTAAGGAACCATAGTATCCGCCCCGCCATGATCGTTCCTTATGTTTTGCGTTTTTTGGCCAAACAACTAGAATTCCGCGCGATTCCCATATTTTTGTGTGTTATAGCCCACACCTTCCGAGTGGTCCTGGGACCTCCGGACCCCTATTGCCCAAAATTTTCCGGACTATCAAATATGACCTAAGGAACCATAGTATCCGCCCCGCCATGATCGTTCCTCATTTTTGCATTTTTCGGCCAAACAACTAGAATTCCGCGCAATCCCATATTTTTGTGTGTTATAGCCCACGCCTTCCGAGTGGTCCCGGGTCTCCGGACCCCTATCGCCTAAAATTTTTCCGGACTATCAAATACGACCTAAGGAACCATAGTATCCGCCCCGCCATGATCGTTCCTCATTTTTTGCATTTTTCGGCCAAACAACTAGAATTTCGCGTTTTTCCCATAATTTCGTGTCCTATAGCCCACGCCTTCCAAGTGAACCCGGGAACTCCGGACCCCTATCGCCTAAAATTTTTCCGGACTATCAAATACGACCTAAGGAACCATAGTCACCACCCAGCCATGATCATTCCTCATTTGTTGCGTTTTTCGGCCAAAACACTAGAATTCCGCCCGATTACAATATTTTTGTGTGCTACTGCCCACCCTTCCAAGTTGTTCCGGGACCCCGATCGCCTAAAATTTTTCCGGGCTGTCAAATACGACCTAAGGAACCATAGTAACCGCCCCTCCATCATCGTTTCTCGTTTTTTGCATATTTCGGCCAAAAAACTAGAATTACGCCCGATTCCCATATTTTCGTGTGCTATACCTACGCCTTCCAAGTGGTCCGGGGAGCCGCGGACCCCGATCGCCTAAAATTTTTCCGGAATATCAAATACGTCCTAAGGTACCATAGTCACAACCCCACCATGATCGTTCCAAATGCTTTGCAATTTTCGGCCAAAAAACAAGAACTCCGTGCGATTTGCATATTTTAGTGTGCTATAGCTTACGCCTTCCGAGTGGTCCCGGGAGCCGTGGACCCCGATCGCCTAAAATTTTCCGGGCCATCAAATACGACCTAAGGAACCATAGTCACCGCCCCGCCACGATCGTTCCTCATTTATTTCGGTTTTCAGCCAAAAAACTAGAATTCCGCGCGATTTCCATATTTTCGTGTGCTAAAGCCCACGCCTTCCAAGGGTTCCCGGGAACCCCGAACCCTGATCGCCTAAAAATTTTCCGGGCCATCAAATACGACCTAAGGAACCATAGTAACCACCCCGCCATGATCTTTCCTCATTTTTTGCGTTTTTCGGCCAAACAACTAGAATTCTGTGCGATTCCCATATTTTTGTGTGTTATAGCCCACGCCTTCCGAGTGGTCCCGGGACCTCCTGAACCATATAGCCTAAAAATTTTCCGGACGATCAAATACGACCTAAGGAACCATAGTGTCCGCCCCGCCATGATCGTTCCTCATTTTTTGCGTTTTTCGGCCAAACAACTAGAATTTCGTGCGTTCCCATATTTGTGTGTGTTATAACCGACGCCTTCCGAGTCGTCCCGGGACCTCCGGACCCCTATCGCCTAATATTTTTCCGGACTATCAAATAAGACCAAAGGAACCATAGTCACCGCCCTGCCAAGATCTTTCCACATTTTTTTGCATGTTACTGAAAAAGACCTAGAATTTCGCCCGATTCCCATATTTTCGTGTGCTATACCCACGCATTCCGAGTGGTCCCAAGAGCCGCGGACCTCGATCGCCTAAAATTTTTCCGGACAATCAAATACGACCTAAGGAACCATAGTATCCGCCCCGCCATGATCGTTCCTTATTTTTTGCGTTTTTCGGCCAAAAAACTAGAATTCCGCTCGATTACCATATTTTTGTGTGCTATTACCCACGCCTTCCGAGTGGGCCGGGCCGCCGGACTCGGATCGCCTAAAAAATATTCGGGCCTTCAATTAAGACCTAAGGAACTGTAGTCACGCCTCGCCATGATCGTTCCTCATTTTTTGCATTTTTTGGCCAAAAAACTAGAATTCCGCCCGATTCCCATATTTTTGTATGCTATCGCCCACGCCTTCCGAGTGGGTCGGGCCCCCTAGAGCCAGATCGCCTAAAAATTTTCTGGACTATCAAATACGACCTAAGGAACCATAGTCACCTCCCCGCCATGATCGTTCCTAGTCTTTTGCGTTTTTCAGCCAAAAAAATATAATTCCGTGCGATTTCCATATTTTCGTGTGCAGCCCACGCCTTCCAAGGGGTCCCGGGAACCCCGAACCCCGATCGCCTAAAATTTTTCCGAGATATCAAATACGACCTAAGGAACCATAGTAACCACCCCGCCATGATCGTTCCTCATTTTTTGCGATTTTCGGCCAGACAACTAGAATTCCGCGCGATTCCCATATTTTTGTGTGTTATAGCCCATCCCTTCCGAGTGGTCACGGGACCTCCTGACCCCTATCGCCTAAAATTTTTTCGAACTATCAAATACGACCTAAGGAACCATAGTATCCGCCTCGCCATGATCGTTCCTTATTTTTTGCATTTTTCCGCCAAAAAACTAGAATTCCGCTCGATTACCATATTTTTGTGTGCTATTGCCCACGCCTTCCGAGTGGGCCGGGCTGCGGAACTCGGATCGCCTAAAAAATTTTTGGGCCATCAATTAAGACCTAAGGAACCATAGTCACCGCCTCGCCATGATCGTTCCTCATTTTTTGCATTTTTTGGCAAAAACACTAGAATTCCGCCTGATTCCCAAATTTTTGTATGCTATCGCCCACGCCTTCCGAGTGGGTCGGGCCCCCGGAGCCGGATCGCCTAAAAATTTTCCGGACTATCAAATACGACCTAAGGAACCATAGTCACCTCCCCACCATGATCATTCCTAGACTTTTGCGTTTTTCAGCCAAAAAACTATAATTCCGCACGATTTCCATATTTTTGTGTGTTATAGCCCACGTGTTCCGAGTGTTCCCGGGACCTCCGGACCCCTATCGCCTAATATTTTTCCAAACTATCAAATAAGACCAAAGAAACCATAGTCACCGCCCCACCATGATCTTTCCAAATGCTTTGTATTTTTCGGCCAAAAACTAAAACGCCGCGCGATTTGCTTATTTTAGTGTTCTATAGCTTACGCCTTCCGAGTGGTCCCGGGAGCCGTGGACCCCGATCGCCTAAAATTTTCCGGTCCATCAAATACGACCTAAGGAACCATAGTCACCGCCCCGCCATGATCGTTCCTCATTTATTGCGTTTTTCGGCCAAACAACTAGAATTCCGCGCGATCCCATATTTTTGTGTGTTATAGCCCACGCCTTGCGAGTGGTCCCGGGTCTCCGGACCCCTATCGCCTAAAATTTTTCCGGACTATCAAATACGACCTAAGGAACCATAGTATCTGCCCCGCCATGATCGTTCCTCATTTTTTTGCATTTTTCGGCCAAACAACTAGAATTCCGCGCGATCCCATATTTTTGTGTGTTATAGCCCCCGCCTTCCGAGTGGTCCCGGGTCTCCGGACCCCTATCGCCTAAAATTTTTCCGGACTATCAAATACGACCTAAGGAACCATAGTATCTGCCCCGCAATGATCGTTACTCAATTTTTGCATTTTTCGGCCAAGCAACTAGAATTCCGCGCAATTTTCATATTTTCGTGTGCTTTAGCCCACGCCTTCCAAGGGGTCCCGGTAACCCCGAACCCCGATCGCCTAAAAAAATTTTCAGGCCATCAAATACGACCTAAGGAACCATAGTAACCACCCCACCATGCTCGTTCCTCATTTTTTGAGTTTTTCGGCCAAACAACAAGAATTTCGCTCGACTCCCATATTTTTGTGTGTTATAGCCCACACCTTCCGAGTGGTCCCGGGACCTCCTGACCCCTTTCACCTAAAATTTTCCGGACTATCAAATACGACCTAAGGAACCATAGTATCCGCCCCGCCATGATCGTTACTCAATTTTTGCGTTATTCGGCCAAACAACTAGGATTCCGCGCGATCCCATATTTTTGTGTGTTATAGCCCACGCCTTCCGAGTGTTCCCGGGACCTCCGGACCCCTTTCGCCTAATATTTTTCCGGACTATCAAATAAGACCTAAGGAACCATAGTATCCGCCCCGCCATGATCGTTCCTCATTTTTTGCGTTTTTCGGCCAAACAACTAGAATTCCGCGCGATCCTATATTTTTGTGTTTTATAGCCCACGCCTTCCGAGTGGTCCCGGGTCTCCGGACCCCTATTGCCTAAAATTTTTCCGGACTATCAAATACGACCTAAGGAACCATAGTATCCGCCCCGCCATGATCGTTCCTCATTTTTTGCATTTTTCGGCCAAACAACTAGAATTCCGCGCGATCCCATATTTTTGTGTGTTATAGCCCACGCCTTCCGAGTGGTCCCGGGTCTCCGGACCCCTATCGCCTAAAATTTTTCCGGACTATCAAATACGACCTAAGGAACCATAGTATCTTCCCCGCCATGATCGTTACTCAATATTTGCATTTTTCGGCCAAACAACTAGAATTCCGCGCGATTTCCATATTTTCGTGTGCTTTAGCCCATGCCTTCCAAGGGGTCCCGGTAACCCCGAACCCCGATCGCTTAAAAAAATTTCGGGCCATCAAATACGACCTAAGGAACCATAGTAACCACCCCACCATGCTCGTTCCTCATTTTTTGAGTTTTCGGCCAAACAACTAGAATTTCACTCAATTCCCATATTTTTGTGTGTTATAGCCCACGCCTTCCGAGTGGTCCCGGGACCTCCTGACCCCTTTCGCCTAAAAATTTTCCGGACTTTAAAATACGACCTAAGGAACCATAGTATCCACCCTGCCATGATCGTTACTCAATTTTTGCATTATTCGGCCAAACAACTAGAATTTCGCGCGATTCCCATATTTTTGTGTGTTATAGCCCACGCGTTCCGACTGTTCCCGGGACCTCCGGACCCCTATCGCCTAATATTTTTCCGGACTATCAAGTAAGACCAAAGGAACCATAGTCACCGCCCTGCCAAGATCTTTCCACATTTTTTGCATGTTACTGAAAAAGACCTAGAATTTCGCCCGATTCCCATATTTTTGTGTGCTATACCCACGCATTGCGAGTGGTCCCAAGAGCCGCGGACCCCGATCGCCTAAAATTTTTTCCGGGCAATCAAATACGACCTAAGGAAGCATAGTATCTGCCCCGCCATGATCGTTCCTTATTTTTTGGGTTTTTCGGCCAAACAAATAGAATTCCGCGCGATTCCCATATTTTTGTGTGTTATAGCCCACACCTTCCGAGTGGTCCCGGGACCTCCGGACCCCTATCGCCTAAAATTATTACGGACTATCAAATACGACCTAAGGAACCATAGTCACCGCCCAGCCATGATCTTTCCTAGTTTTTTCCATTTTTCCACCAAAAAACTAGAATTCCGCGCGATTCCCATATTTTCGTGTCCTATAGCCCACGCCTTCCAAGTGAACCCGGGAACTCCGGACCCCTATCGCCTAAAATTTTTCCGGACTATCAAATACGACATAAGGAACCATAGTCACCGCCCAGCCATGATCATTCCTCATTTGTTGAGATTTTCGGCCAAAAAACTAGAATTCCGCCCGATTACAATATTCTTGTGTGCTATTGCCCACCCTTCCAAGTGGTTCCGGGACCCCCGGACCCCGATCGCCTAAATTTTTTCCGGGCCGTCAAATACGACCAAAGAAACCACAGTAACCGCCCCGCCATCATCGTTTCTCATTTTTTGCATATTTCGGCCAAAAAACTAGAATTATGCCCGATTCCCATATTTTCGTGTGCTATACCCACGCCTTCCAAGTGGTCCGGGGAGCCGCGGACCCCGATCGCCTAAAATTTTTCTGGACTATCAAATATGACCTAAGGTACCATAGTCACTGCCCCACCATGATCGTTCCAAATGCTTTGCATTTTTCGGCCAAAAAACTAGAACTCCGCGCGATTTGCATATTTTAGTGTGCTATATAGTTTTCACCTTCCGAGTGGTCCCGGGAGCCGTGGACCCCGATCGCCTAAAATTTTCCGGGCCATCAAATACGACCTAAGGAACCATAGTCACCGCCCCGCCATGATCGTTCCTCATTTATTGCGTTTTTCGTCAAAAAAACTAGATTTCCGCTCGATTACCATATTTTTGTGTGCTATTGCCCACGCCTTCCGAGTGGGCCGGGCCGCCAGACTCGGATCGCCAAAAAAATTTCGGGCCATCAATTAGGACCTAAGGAACCATAGTAACCGCCTCCCATGATCGTTCCTCATTTTTTGCATTTTTTGGCCAAAAAACTAGAATTCCGCCCAATTTCCATATTTTGTTGTGCTGTCGCCCACGCCTTCCGAGTGGGTCGGGGCCCCCGGAGCTGGATCGCCTAAAAATTTTCCGGACTATCAAATACGACCTAAGGAACCATATTCACCGCCCCGCCATGATCGTTCCTAGTCTTTTGCGTTTTTCAGCCAAAAAACAAGAATTCCGCGCGATTTCCATATTTTCGTGTGCTTTAGCCCACACCTTCCAAGGGGTCTCGGGACCTCCTGACCCCTTTCGCCTAAAATTTTTCCGGACTATCAAATACGACCTAAGGAACCATAGTATCTTCCCCGCCATGATCGTTACTCAATGTTTGCGTTTTTCGGCCAAAAAACTAGAATTCCGCGCGATTCCCATATTTTTGTGTGTTATAGCCCACGAGTTCCGAGTGTCCCGGGACCTCCGGATCCCTATCGCCTAATATTTTTCCGGACTATCAAATAAGACCAAAGGAACCATAGTCACCGCCCTGCCATGATCTTTCCACATTTTTTGCATGTTACTGAAAAAGTCCTAGAATTTCGCCCGATTCCCATATTTTCGTGTGCTATACCCACGCATTCCGAGTGGTCCCAAGAGCCGCGGACCCCGATCGCCTAAAAATTTTCCGGGCAATCAAATACGACCTAAGGAACCATAGTATCCGCCCCGCCATGATTGTTCCTTATTTTTTGCGTTTTTCGGCCAAACAACTAGAATTCCGCGCGATTCCCATATTTTAGTGTGCTATAGCCCACGGCTTCCGAGTAGTCCCGGGTCTCCGGACCCCTATCGCCTAAAATTTTTCCGGACTATCAAATACGACCTAAGGAACCATAGTATCTGCCCCGCCATGATCGTTACTCAATGTTTGCGTTTTTCGGCCAAACAACTAGAATTCCGCGCGATTCCCATATTTTTATGTGTTATAGCCCACGCGTTCCGAGTGTTCCCGGGACCTCCGGACCCCTATCGCCTAATATTTTTCCGGACTATCAAATAAGACCAAAGGAACCATAGTCACCGCCCTGCCAAGATCTTTCCATATTTTTTGCATGTTACTGAAAAAGACCTAGAATTTCGCCCGATTCCCATATTTTCGTGTGCTATACCCACGCATTCCGAGTGGTCCCAAGAGCCGCGGACCCCGATCGCCTAAAATTTTTCCGGGCAATCAAATACGACCTAAGGAACCATAGTATCCGCCCCGCCATGATCGTTCCTTATTTTTTGCGTTTTTCGGCCAAACAACTAGAATTTCGCGCGATTCCCATATTTTTGTGTGTTATAGCCCACACCTTCCGAGTGGTCCCGGGACCTCCGGACCCCTATCGCCTAAAATTTTTCCGGACTATCAAATACGACCTAAGGAACCATAGTATCCGCCCCGCCATGATCGTTCCTCATTTTTTGCGTTTTTCGGCCAAACAACTAGAATTCCGCGCGATCCCATATTTTTGTGTGTTATAGCCTATGCCTTCCGAGTGGTCCCAGGACCTCCGGACCCCTATCGCCTAATATTTTTCCGGACTATCAAATAAGACCAAAGGAACCATAGTCACCGCCCAGCCATGATCATTCCTCATTTGTTGCGTTTTTCGGCCAAAAAACTAGAATTCCGCCCGATTACAATATTTTTGTGTGCTATTGCCCACCCTTCCAAGTGGTTCCGGGACCCCCGGACCCCGATCGCCTAAAATTTTTTTGGGCCGTCAAATACGACCTAAAGAACCATAGTAACCGCCCCGCCATCATCGTTTCTCATTTTTTGCATATTTCGGCCAAAAAACTAGAATTACGCCCGATTCCCATATTTTCGTGTGCTATACCCACGCCTTCCATGTGGTCCGGGGAGCCGTGGACGCCGATCGCCTAAAATTTTTCCGGACTATCAAATACGACCTAAGGTACCATAGTCACCGCCCCAACATGATCGTTCCAAATGCTTTGCATTTTTCGGCCAAAAAACTAGAACTCCGCGTGATTTGCATATTTTAGTGTGCTATATAGCTTACGCCTTCTGAGTGGTCCCGGGAGCCGTGGAACCCGATCGCCTAAAATTTTTCGGGCCATCAAATACGACCTAAGGAACCATAGTCACCGCCCCGCCATGATCGTTCCTCATTTATTGCGTTTTTCGTCCAAAAAACTAGAATTCCGCTCGATTACCATATTTTTGTGTGCTATTGCCCACGCCTTCCAAGTGGGCCGGGCCGCCGGACTCGGATCGCCAAAAAGGTTTTCGGGCCATAAATTAGGACCTAAGGAACCATAGTCACCACCTCGCCATGATCGTTCCTCATTTTTTGCATTTTTTTGCCAAAAAACTAGAATTTCGCCCGATTCCCATTTTTTGTGTGCTATCGACCACGCCTTCCGAGTGGGTCACCGCCCCGCCATGATCATTCCTAGTCTTTTGCGTTTTTCAGCCAAAAAACTAGAATTCCGCGCGATTTCCATATTTTCGTGTGCTTTAGCCCACGCCTTCCAAGTGGTCCCGGTAACCCCGAACCCCGATCGCCTAAAATATTTTCGGGCCATCAAATACGACCTAAGGAACCATAGTAACCACCCCGCCATGATCGTTCCTCATTTTTTGCATTTTACGGCCAAATAACTTGAATTCCGCTCGTTTCCCATATTTTTGTGTGTTATAGCCCACGCCTTCCGAGTGGTCTCGGGACCTCCTGACCCCTATCGCCTAAAATTTTTCCGGACTATCAAATACGACCTAAGGAACCATAGTATCCGCCCCACCATGATCGTTCCAAATGCTTTGCATTTTTCGGCCAAAAAACTAGAATTCCGCGCGATTTTCATATTTTCGTGTGCTTTAGCCCACGCCTTCCAAGGGGTCCCGGGAACCCCGAACCCCGATCGCCTAAAAAATTTTCGGGTTATCAAATACGACCTAAGGAACCATAGTAACCACCCCGCCATGATCGTTCCTCATTTTTTGCATTTTTCGGCCAAACAACTAGAATTCCGCTCGATTCCCATATTTTTGTGTGTTATAGCCCACGCCTTCCGAGTGGTCCCGGGACCTCCTGACCCCTATCGCCTAAAATTTTTCCGGACTATCAAATACGACCTAAGGAACCATAGTATCCGCCCCGCCATGATCGTTACTCATTTTTTGCTTTTTTTGGCAAAACAACTAGAATTCCGCGCGATTCCCATATTTTTGTGTGTTATAGCCCACGCCTTCCGAGTGGTCCCGGGACCTCCGGACCCCTATCGCCTAATATTTTTCCGGACTATCAAATAATACCAAAGGAACCATAGTCACCGCCCTGCCAAGATCTTTCCACATTTTTTTACATGTTACTGAAAAAGACCTAGAATTTCGCCCGATTCCCATATTTTCGTGTGCTATACCCACGCATTCCGAGTGGTCCCAAGAGCCGCGGACCCCGATCGCCTAAAAATTTTCCGGGCAATCAAATACGACCTAAGGAACCATAGTATCCGCCCCGCCATGATCGTTTCTCATATTTTGCGTTTTTCGGCCAAAAAACTAGAATTCCGCGCGATTCCCATATTTTTGTGTGTTATAGCCCACGCCTTCCGAGTGGTCCCGGGTCTCCGGACTCCTATCGCCTAAAATTTTTCCGTACTATCAAATAAGACCTAAGAAACCATAGTCACCGCCCAGCCATGATCGTTCCTAGATTTTTCCATTTTTCGGCCAAAAAACTAGAATTCCGCGCGATTCCCATATTTTCGTGTCCTATAGCCCACGCCTTCCAAGTGAACCCGGGAACTCCGGACCCCTATCACCTAAAAATTTTTCGGACTATCAAATACGACCTAAGGAACCATAGTCACCGCCCAGCCATGATCATTCCTCATTTGTTGCGTTTTTTGGCCATAAAACTAGTTTTCCGCCCGATTACAATATTTTTGTTTGTTATTGCCCACCCTTCCAAGTGGTTCCGGGACCCCCGGACCCCGATCGCCTAAAATTTTTTCGGGCCGTCAAATACGACCTAAGGAACTATAGTAACCACCCCGCCATCATCGTTTCTCATTTTTTGCATTTTTCGGCCAAAAAACTAGAATTATGCCCGATTCCCATATTTTCGTGTGCTATACCCACGCCTTCCAGGTGGTCCGAGGACCCGCGGACCCCGATCGCCTAAAAGGTTTCTGGACTATCAAATACGACCTAAGGTACCATAGTCACCGCCCCACCATGATCGTTCCAAATGCTTTGCATTTTTTGGCCAAAAAACTAGAACTCCGCACGATTTGCATATTTTAGTGTGCTATAGCTTACGCCTTCCGAGTGGTCCCGGGAGCCGTGGACCCCGATCGCCTAAAAATTTTCGGGCCATCAAATACGACCTAAGGAACCATAGTCACCGCCCTGCCATGATCGTTCCTCATTTATTGCGTTTTTCGTCCAAAAAACTAGAATTCCGCTCGATTACCATATATTTGTATGCTATTGCCCACGCCTTCCGAGTGGGCCGGGCCCCCCGGAGCCGGTTCGCTAAAAAAATTTCGGACTCTCAAATACGACCTAAGGAACCATAGTTACCGCCACGCCATGATCGTTCTTAGTCTTTTGCGTTTTTCAGCCAAAAAATTAGAATTCCGCGCGATTTCCATATTTTCTTGTGCTTTACCCCACGCCATCCAAGGGGTCCCGGGAACCCCGAACCCCTATCGCCTAAAATTTTTCCGGACTATCAAATACGACCTAAGGAACCATAGTCACCGCCCAGCCATGATCGTTTCTCATATTTTGCGTTTTTCGGTCAAAAAACTAGAATTCCGCGCGATTCTCATATTTTTGTGTGTTATAGCCCACGCCTTCCGAGTGGTCCCGGGTCTCCGGACTCCTATCGCCTAAAATTTTTCCGGACTATCAAATAAGACCTAAGGAACCATAGTAACCGCCCAGCCATGATCGTTCCTAGATTTTTCCATTTTTCGGCCAAAAAACTAGAATTCCGCGCGATTCCCATATTTTCGTGTCCTATAGCCCACGCCTTCCAAATGAACCCGGGAACTCCGGACCCCTATCACCTAAAAATTTTCCGGACTATCAAATACGACCTAAGGAACCATAGTCACCGCCCATCCATGATCATTCCTCATTTGTTGCGTTTTTCGGCCAAAAAACTAGTTTTCCGCCCGATTACAATATTTTTGTTTGCTATTGCCCACCCTTCCAAGTGGTTCCGGGACCCCCGGACCCCGATCGCCTAAAATTTTTCCGGGCCGTCAAATACGACCTAAGAAACTATAGTAACCACCCCGCCATCATCGTTTCTCATTTTTTGCATTTTTCGGCCAAAAAACTAGAATTACGCCCGATTCCCATATTTTCGTGTGCTATACCCACGCCTTCCAGGTGGTCCGAGGAGCCGCGGACCCCGATCGCCTAAAAAGTTTCTGGACTATCAAATACGACCTAAGGTACCATAGTAACCGCCCCACAATGATCGTTCCAAATGCTTTGCATTTTTTGGCCAAAAAACTAGAACTCCGCGCGATTTGCATATTTTACTGTGCTATAGCTTACGCCTTCCGAGTGGTCCCGGGAGCCGTGGACCCCGATCGCCTAAAAATTTCCGGGCCATCAAATATGACCTAAGGAACCATAGTCACCGCCCCGCCATGATCGTTCCTCATTTATTGCGTTTTTCGTCCAAAAAACTAGAATTCCGCTCGATTACCATATTTTTGTGTGCTATTGCCCACGCCTTCCGAGTGGGCCGGGCCCCCCAGAGCCGGATCGCTAAAAAATTTTCGGACTATCAAATACGACCTAAGGAACCATAGTTGCCGCCACGCCATGATCATTCTTAGTCTTTTGCGTTTTTCAGCCAAAAAATTAGAATTCCGCGCGATTTCCATATTTTTTTGTGCTTTAGCCCACGCCATCCAAGGGGTCCCGGGAACCCCGAACCCCTATCGCCTAAAATTTTTCTGGACTATCAAATATGACCGAAGGAACCATAGTCACCGCCCAGCCATGATCATTCCTCATTTGTTGCATCTTTCGGCCAAAAAACTAGAATTCCCCCGATTACAATATTTTTGTTTGCTATTGCCCACCCTTCCAAGTGGTTCCGGGACCCCCGGACCCCAATCGCCTAAAAATTTTCCGAGCCATCAAATACGACCTAAGGAACTATAGTAACTGCCCCGCCATCATCGTTTCTCATTTTTTGCATTTTTCGGCCAAAAAACTAGAATTACGCCCGATTCCCATATTTTCGTGTGCTATACCCACGCCTTCCAAGTGGTCCGAGGAGCCGCGGACCCCGATCGCCTAAAAATATTTTGGACTATCAAATACGACCTAAGGTACCATAGTCACCGCCCCACCATGATCGTTCCAAATGCTTTGCATTTTTCGGCCAAAAAACTAGAACTCCGAGCGATTTGCATATTTTACTGTGCTATAGCTTACGCCTTCCGAGTGGTCCCGGGAGCCGTGGACCCCGATCGCCTAAAAATTTTCGGCCCATCAAATACGACCTAAGGAACCATAGTCACCGCCCCGCCATGATCTTTCCTCATTTATTGGATTTTTCGGCCAAAAAACTAGAATTCCGCTCGATTACCATATTTTTGTGTGCTATTGCCCATGCCTTCCGAGTGGGCCGGGCCGCCGGACTCGGATTGCCTAAAAAATTTTCGGGCCATCAATTAGGACCTAAGGAACCATAGTCACCACCTCGCCATGATCGTTCCTCATTTTTTGCATTTTTTGGCCAAAAAACTAGAATTCCACCCGATTCCCATATTTTTGTGTGCTATCGCCCACGCCTTCCGATTGGGTCGGCCCCCCAGGAGCCGGATCGCTTAAAAATTTTCGGACTATCAAATACGACCTAAGGAACCATAGTTACCACCCCGCCATGATCGTTCCTAGTCTTTTGCATTTTTCAGCCAACAAATTAGAATTCTGCGCGATTTCCATATTTTCGTGTGCTTTAGCCCGTGCCTTCCAAGGGGTCACGGGAACCCCGAACCCCGATCGCCTAAAAATTTTTCGGGCCATCAAATACGACCTAAGGAACCATAGTAACCACCCCGCCATGATCGTTCCTCATTTTTTGCGTTTTTCGTCCAAACAATTAGAATTTCGCGCGATTCCCATATTTTTGTGTGTTATAGCCCACGCCTTCCGAGTGGTCCCGGGATCTCCGGACCCCTATCGCCTAAAATTTTTCTGGACTATCAAATACGACCTAAGGAACCATAGTCACCGCCCAGCCATGATCGTTCCTAGTTTTTTCCCTTTTTCGGCCAAAAAACTAGAATTTCGTGCGATTCCCATATTTTCGTGTCCTATAGCCCACGCCTTCCAAGTAAACACGGGAACTCCGGACCCCTATCGCCTAAAATTTTTCCGGACTATCAAATACGACCTAAGGAACCATAGTCACTGCCCAGCCATGATCATTCCTAGTTTTTTCCGTTTTTCGGCCAAAAAACTAGAATTCCGCGCGATTCCCATATTTTCGTGTCCTATAGCCCACGCCTTCCAAGTGAACCTAGGAATTCCGGACCCCTATCGCCTAAAATTTTTCCGGATTATCAAATACGACCAAAGAAACCATATTCACCGCCCAGCCATGATCATTCCTCATTTGTTGCGTTTTTCGGCCAAAAAACTAGAATTCCGCCCGATTACAATCTTTTTGTGTGCTATTGCCCACCCTTCCAAGTGGTTCCGGGACCCCCGGACCCCGATCGCCTAAAATTTTCCGGGCCGTCAAATACGACCAAAGGAACCATAGTAAGCGCCCCGCCATCATCGTTTCTCATTTTTTGCATTTTTCGGCCAAAAAACTAGAATTACGCCCGATTCCCATATTTTCGTGTGCTATACCCACGCCTACCAAGTGGTCCGGGGAGCCGCGGACCCCGATCGCCTAAAATTTTTCCGGACTATCAAATACGACCTAAGGTACCATAGTCACCGCCCCACCATGATCGTTCCAAATGCTTTGCATTTTTCTGTCAAACAACTAGAACTCCGCGCGATTTTCATGTTTTAGTGTGCTATACCTTACGCCTTCCGAGTGGTCCCGGGAGCCGTGGACCCCGATCGCCTAAAATTTTCTGGGCCATCAAATATGACCTAAGGAACCATAGTCACCGCCCTGCCATGATCGTTCCTCATTTATTGCATTTTTCGGCCAAAAAACTAGTATTCTGCTCGATTACCATATTTTTGTGTGCTATTACCCACGCCTTCCGAGTGGGCCGGGCCGCCGGTCTCGGATCGCCTAAAAATTTTCGGGCCATCAATTAAGACCTAAGGAACCATAGTCACCGCCTCGCCATGATCGTTCCTCATTTTTTGCATTTTTTGGCCAAAAACTAGAATTCCGCCAGATTCCCATATTTTTGTGTGCTATCGCCCACGCCTTCCGAGTGGGTCGGGCCCCCCGGAGCCGGGTCGCCTAAAAAATTTCCGGACTATCAAATACGACCTAAGGAACCATAGTCACCGCCCCGCCATGATCGATCCTAGTCTTTTGTGTTTTTCAGCCAAAAAACTAGAATTTCGTGCGATTTCCATATTTTCGTGTGCTTTAGCCCACGCCTTCCAAGGGGTCCCTGGAACCCTGAACCCCGATCGCCTAAAAAATTTCCGCGCCATCAAATACGACCTAAGGAACCATAGTAACCACCCCGCCATGATCGTTCCTCATTATTTGCGTTTTTCGGCCAAACAACTAGAATTCCGCGCGATTCCCATAGTTTTGTGTGTTATAGCCCACACCTTCCGAGTGGTCCCGGGACCTCCAGACCCCTATCGCCTAATATGTTTCCGGACTATCAAATAAGACCAAAGGAACCATAGTCACCGCCCTGCCAAGATCTTTCCATATTTTTTGCATGTTACTGAAAAAGACCTAGAATTTTGCCCGATTCGCATTTTTTCGTGTGCTATACCCACGCATTCCGAGTGGTCCCAAGAGCCGCGGACCCCGATCGCCTAAAGTTTTTACGGGCTATCAAATACGACCTAAGGAACCATAGTATCCGCCCCGCCATGATCGTTCCTAGTTTTTTCTGTTTTTTGGCCAAACAACTAGAATTCCGCGCGATTCCCATATTTTTGTGTGTTATAGCCCACACCTTCCGAGTGGTCCCGGGACCTCCGGACCCCTATCGCCTAAAATTTTTCCAGACTATCAAATACGACCTAAGGAACCATAGTATCCGCCCCTCCATGATCGTTCCTCATGTTTTGTGTTTTTCGGCCAAACAACTAGAATTCCGCGCGATCCCATATTTTTGTGTGTTATAGCCCACGCCTTCCGAGTGGTCCCGGGTCTCCGGACCCCTATCGCCTAAAATTTTTCCGGACTATCAAATAAGACCTAAGGAACCATAGTCACCGCCCAGCCATGATCATTCCTCATTTGTTGCGTTTTTCGGCCAAACAACTAGAATTCCGCCCGATTACAATATTTTTGTGTGTTATTGCCCACCTTTCCAAGTGGTTCCGGGACCCCCAGACCCCGATCGCTTAAAATATTTCTAAGCCGTCAAATACGGCGTAAGGAACCATAGTTACCGCCCCGCCATCATCGTTTCTCATTTTTTGCATTTTTCGGCCAAAAAACTAGAATTACGCTCGATTCCCATATTTTCGTGTGCTATACCCACGCCTTCTAAGTGGTCCGGGGAGCCGCGGACCCCGATGGCCTAAAATTTTTTTAGACTATCAAATACGACCTAAGGTACCATAGTTACCGCCCCACCATGATCGTTCCAAATGCTTTGCATTTTTCTGTCAAACAACTAGAACTCCGCGCGATTTTCATGTTTTAGTGTGCTATACCTTACGCCTTCCGAGTGGTCCCGGGAGCCGTGGACCCCGATCGCCTAAAATTTTCCGGGCCATCAAATATGACCTAAGGAACCATAGTCACCGCCCCGCCATGATCGTTCCTCATTTATTGCATTTTTCGTCCGAAAAACTAGAATTCCGCTCGATTACCATATTTTTGTGTGCTATTGCCCACGCTTTCCGAGTGGGCCGGGCCGCCGGTCTCGGATCACGTAAAAAATTTTCGAGCCATCAATTAAGACCTAAGGAACCATAGTCACTGCCTCGCCATGATTGTTCCTCATTTTTTGCATTTTTATGCCAAAAAACTAGAATTCCGCCCGATTCCCATATTTTTGTGTGCTATCGCCCACGCCTTCCGAGTGGGTCAGGCCCCCCGGAGCCGGATCGCCTAAAAATTTTCCGGACTATCAAATACCACCTAAGGAACCATAGTCACCGCCCCGCCATGATCGTTCCTAGTCTTTTGCGTTTTTCAGCCAAAAAACTAGAATTTCGCACGATTTTCATATTTTCGTGTGCTTTAGCCCACGTCTTCCAAGGGGTCCCGGGAACCCCGAACCCCCATCGCCTAAAATTTTTCCGGGCCATCAAATACGACCTAAGGAATAATAGTAACCACCCCGCCATGATCGTTCCTCATTTTTTGCGATTTTCGGCCAGACAACTAGAATTCCGCGCGATTCCCATATTTTTGTGTGTTATAGCCCACGCCTTCCTAGTGGTCCCGGGACCTCCGGACCCCTATCGCCTAATATTTTTTCGGACTATCAAATAAGACCAAAGAAACCATAGTCACCGCCCTGCCATGATCTTTCAACATTTTTTGCATGTTACTGAAAAAGACCTAGAATTTCGCCCGATTCGCATTTTTTCGTGTGCTATACCCACGCATTCCGAGTGGTCCCAAGAGCCGCGGACCCCGATCGCCTAAAATTTTTCCGGGCAATCAAATACGACCTAAGGAACTATAGTATCCGCCCTGCCATGATCGTTCCTTATTTTTTGCGTTTTTTGGCCAAACAAGTTGAATTCCGCGCGATTCCCATATTTTTGTGTGTTATGGCTCACACCTTCCGAGTGGTCCCGGGACCTCCGGACCCCTATCGCCTAAAATTTTTCTAGACTATCAAATACGACCTAAGGGACCATAGTATCCGCCCTGCCATGATCGTTCCTCATGTTTTGTGTTTTTCGGCCAAACAACTAGAATTCCGCGCGATCCCATATTTTTGTGTGTTATAGCCCACGCCTTCCGAGTGGTCCCGGGTCTCCGGACCCCTATCGCCTAAAATTTTTCCGGACTATCAAATAAGACCTAAGGAACCATAGTCACCGCCCAGCCATGATCGTTCCTAGTTTTTTCTGTTTTTCGGCCAAAAAACTAGAATTCCACGCGATTCCCATATTTTCGTGTCCTATACGCCTTCCAAGTGAACCCGGGAACTACGGACCCCTATCGCCTAAAATTTTTTCGGACTATCGAATATGACCTAAGGAACCATAGTCACTGCCCAGCCATGATCATTCCTCATTTGTTGCGTTTTTCGGCCAAACAACTAGAATTCCGCCCGATTACAATATTTTTGTGTGCTATTGCCCACCCTTCCAAGTGGTTCCGGGGCCCCCGGACCCCGATCGCTTAAAATTTTTCCGGGCCGTCAAATACGACCTAAGGAACCATAGTAACCGCCCCGCCATCATCGTTTCTCAATTTTTGCATTTTTCGGCCAAAAAACTAGAATTACGCCCGATTCCCATATTTTCATGTGCTATACCCACGCCTTCTAAGTGGTCCGGGGAGCCGCGGACCCCGATCGTCTAAAATTTTTTCGGACTATCAAATATGACCTAAGGTACCATAGTCACCGCCCCACCATGATCGTTCCAAATGCTTTGCATTTTTCGGCCAAAAAACTAGAACTCCGCGCGATTTGCATATTTTAGTGTGCTATAGCTTACGCCTTCTGAGTGGTCTCGGGAGCCGTGGACCCCGATCGCCTAAAATTTTCCGGGCCATCAAATATGACCTAAGGAACCATAGTCACCGCCCCGCCATGATCGTTCCTCATTTAATGCGTTTTTCGGCCGAAAAACTAGAATTCCGCTCGATTACCATATTTTTGTGTGCTATTGCCGTCGCCTTCCAAGTGGGCCGGGCTGCCGGTCTCGGATCGCCTAAAAAATTTTTGGGCCATCAATTAATACCTAAGGAACCATAGTCACCGCCTCGCAATGATCGTTCCTCATTTTTTGCATTTTTTTGCCAAAAAACTAGAATTCCGCCCGATTCCCATATTTTTGTGTGCTATCGCCCACGTCTTCCAAGTGGGTCGGGCCCCCCGGAGCCGGATCGCCTAAAAATTTTTCGGACTATCAAATACCACCTAAGGAACCATAGTCACCGCCCCGCCATGATCTTTCCTAGTCTTTTGCATTTTTCAGCCAAAAAACTAGAATTTCGCGCGATTTCCATATTTTCGTGTGCTTTAGCCCACGTCTTCCAAGGGGTCCCGGGAACCCCGAACCCCGATCGCCTAAAAATTTTCCGGGCCATCAAATACGACCTAAGGAACCATAGTAACCACTTCGCCATGATCGTTCCTCATTTTTTGCGTTTTTTGGCCAAACAACTAGAATTCCGCGTGATTCCCATATTTTTGTGTGTTATAGCCCACGCCTTCCGAGTGGTCCCGGGGCCTCCTGACCCCTATCGCCTAAAATATTTCCAGACTACCAAATACGACCTAAGGAACCATAGTATCCGACCCGCCATGATCGTTCCTCATTTTTTGCATTTTTCGGCCAAACAACTAGAATTCCGCGCGATTCCCATATTTTTGTGTGTTATATCCCACGCCTTCCGAGTGGTCCCGGGACCTCCGGACCCCTATCGCCTAATATTTTTCCGGACTATCAAATAAGACCTAAGGAACCATAGTCACCGCCCAGCCATGATCGTTCCAAGTTTTTTCTGTTTTTCGGCCAAAAAACTAGAATTCCGCGCGATTCCCATATTTTCGTGTCCTATAGCCCACGCCTTCCAATTGAACCCGGGAACTCCGGACCCCTATCGCCTATAATTTTTCCGGACTATCAAATACGACCTAAGGAACCATAGTCACCGCCCAGCCATGATCATTCCTCATTTGTTGCGTTTTTCGGCAAAAAAATTAAAATTCCGCCCGATTACAATATTTTTGTGCGCTATTGCCCACCCTTCCAAGTGGTTTCGGGACCCACTGACCCCGATCGCCTAAAATATTTCCGGGCCGTCAAATACGACCTAAGGAACTATAGTAACCAGCTCGCCTTGATCGTTCCTTATTTTTTGCATTTTACGGCCAAACAACTAGAATTCCGCGCGATTCCCATATTTTTGTGTGTTAGCCCATGCCTTCCGAGTGGTCCCGGGACCTCCTGACCCCTATCGCCTAAAATTTTTCTGGACTATCAAATACGACCTAAGGAACCATAGTATCCGCCCCGCCATGATTGTTCCTCATTTTTAGCGTTTTTCGGCCAAACAACTAGAATTCTGCGCGATTCCCATATTTTTGTGTGTTATATCCCACGCCTTCCGAGTGGTCCCGCGACCTCTGGACCCCTATCGCCTAATATGTTTCCGGACTATCAAATAAGACCAAAGGAACCATAGTCACCGCCCTGCCAAGATCTTTCCACATTTTTTGCATGTTACTGAAAAAGACCTAGAATTTCGCCCGATTCCCATTTTTTCGTGTGCTATACCCACGCAATCCGAGTGGTCCCAAGAGCCGCGGACCCCGATCGCCTAAATTTTTTACGGGCAATCAAATACGACCTAAGGAACTATAGTATCCGCCTGGCCATGATCGTTCCTTATTTTTTGCGTTTTTTGGCCAAACAACTAGAATTCCGCGCGATTCCCATATTTTTTGTGTTATAGCCCACACCTTCCGAGTGGTCCCGGGACCTCCGGACCCCTATCGCCTAAAATTTTTCCAGACTATCAAATACGACCTAAGGAACCATAGTATCCGCCCCTCCATGATCGTTCCTCATGTTTTGTGTTTTTCGGCCAAACAACTAGAATTCCGCGCGATCCCATATTTTTGTGTGTTATAGCCCACGCCTTCCGAGTGGTCCCGGGTCTCCGGACCCCTATCGCCTAAAATTTTTTCGGACTATCAAATAAGACCTAAGGAACCATAGTCACCGCCCAGCCATGATCGTTCCTAGTTTTTTTATGTTTTTCGGCCAAAAAACTAGAATTCCGCGCGATTCCCATATTTTCGTGTCCTATAGCCCACGCCTTCCAAGTGAACCCGGGAACTCCGGACCCCTATCGCCTATAATTTTTCCGGACTATCAAATACGACCTAAGGAACCATAGTCACCGCCCAGCCATGATCATTCCTCATTTGTTGCGTTTTTCGGCCAAAAAATTAAAATTCCGCCCGATTACAATATTTTTGTGCGCTATTGCCCACCCTTCCAAGTGGTTTCGGGACCCACTGACCCCGATCGCCTAAAATATTTCCGGGCCGTCAAATACGACCTAAGGAACTATAGTAACCAGCTCGCCTTTATCGTTCCTTATTTTTTGCATTTTACGGCCAAACAACTAGAATTCCGCGCGATTCCCATATTTTTGTGTGTTAGCCCATGCCTTCCGAGTGGTCCCGGGACCTCCTGACCCCTATCGCCTAAAATTTTTCCGGACTATCAAATACGACCTAAGGAACCATAGTATCCGCCCCGCCATGATTGTTCCTCATTTTTAGCGTTTTTCGGCCAAACAACTAGAATTCCGCGCGATTCCCATATTTTTGTGTGTTATATCCCACGCCTTCCGAGTGGTCCCGGGACCTCTGGACCCCTATCGCCTAATATGTTTCCGGACTATCAAATAAGACCAAAGGAACCATAGTCACCGCCCTGCCAAGATCTTTCCACATTTTTTGCATGTTACTGAAAAAGACCTAGAATTTCGCCCGATTCCCATTTTTTCGTGTGCTATACCCACGCATTCCGAGTGGTCCCAAGGGCCGCGGACCCCGATCGCCTAAAATATTTCCGGGCAATCAAATACGACCTAAGGAACTATAGTATCCGCCCTGCCATGATCGTTCCTTATTTTTTGCGTTTTTTGGCCAAACAAGTTGAATTCCGCGCGATTCCCATATTTTTGTGTGTTATGGCTCACACCTTTCGAGTGGTCCCGGGACCTCCGGACCCCTATCGCCTAAAATTTTTCCGGACTATCAAATACGACCTAAGGAACCATAGTATCCGCCCGCCATGATCGTTCCTCATTTTTTGTGTTTTTCGGCCAAGCAACTATAATTCCGCGCGATCCCATATTTTTGTGTGTTATATAGCCCACGCCTTCCGAGTGGTCCCGGGTCTCCGGACCCCTATCGCCTAAAATTTTTCCGGACTATCAAATAAGACCTAAGGAACCATAGTCACCGCCCAGCCATGATCGTTCCTAGTTTTTTCTATTTTTCGGCCAAAAAACTAGAATTCCGCGCGATTCCCATATTTTCGTGTCCTATAGCCCACGCCTTCCAAGTGAACCCGGGAACTACGGACCCCTATCACCTAAAATTTTTCCGGACTATCAAATACGACCTAAGGAACCATAGTCACCGCCCAGCCATGATCATTCCTCATTTGTTGCGTGTTTCAGCCAAAAAACTAGAATTCCGCCCGATTACAATATTTTTGTGTGCTATTGCCCACCCTTCGAAGAGGTTTCGGGACCCACTGACCTCGATCGCCTAAAATTTTTCTGGGCCGTCAAATACGACCTAAGGAACTATAGTAACCAGCTCGTCATGATCGTTTCTCATTTTTTGCATTTTTCGGCCAAGCAACTAGAATTCCGCACGATCCCATATTTTTGTGTGTTATATAGCCCACGCCTTCCGAGTGGTCCCGGGTCTCCGGACCCCTATCGCCTAAAATTTTTTCGGACTATCAAATACGACCTAAGGAACCATAGTATCCGCCCCGCCATGATTGTTCCTCATTTTTTGCGTTTTTCGGCCAAACAACTAGAATTCCGCGCGATTCCCATATTTTTGTGTGTTATATCCCACGCCTTCCGAGTGGTCCCGGGACCTCTGGACCCCTATCGCCTAATATGTTTCCGGACTATCAAATAAGACCAAAGGAACCATAGTCACCGCCCTGCCAAGATCTTTCCACATTTTTTGCATGTTACTGAAAAAGACCTAGAATTTCGCCCGATTCCCATATTTTCGTGTGCTATACCCACGCATTCCGAGTGGTCCCAAAGGCCGCGGACCCCGATCGCCTAAAATTTTTCCGGGCAATCAAATACGACCTAAGGAACCATAGTATCCACCACGCCATGATCATTCCTTATTTTTTGCATTTTTCGGCCAAACAACTAGAATTCCGCGCGATTCCCATATTTTTGTGTGTTATAGCCCACACCTTTCGAGTGGTCCCGGGACCTCCGGACCCCTATCGCCTAAAATTTTTCCGGACTATCAAATACGACCTAAGGAACCATAGTATCCGCCCCGCCATGATCGTTCCTCATTTTTTGTGTCTTTCGGCCAAGCAACTATAATTCCGCGCGATCCCATATTTTTGTGTGTTATATAGCCCACGCCTTCCGAGTGGTCCCGGGTCTCCGGACCCCTACCGCCTAAAATTTTTCCGGACTATCAAATAAGACCTAAGGAACCATAGTCACCGCCCAGCCATGATCGTTCCAAGTTTTTTCTGTTTTTCGGCCAAAAAACTAGAATTCCGCGCGATTCCCATATTTTCGTGTCCTATAGCCCACGCTTTCCAAGTGAACCCGGGAACTCCGGACCCCTATCGCCTAAAATTTTTCTGGACTATCAAATACGACCTAAGGAACCATAGTCACCGCCCAGCCATGATCATTCCTCATTTGTTGCGTGTTTCGGCCAAAAAACTAGAATTTCGCCCGATTACAATATTTTTGTGTGCTATTGCCCATCCTTCGAAGTGGTTTCGGGACCCACTGACCCCGATCGCCTAAAATTTTTCTGGGCCGTCAAATACGACCTAAGGAACTATAGTAACCAGCTCGCCATGATCGTTTCTCATTTTTTGCATTTTTCGGCCAAGCAACTAGAATTCCGCGCGATCCCATATTTTTGTGTGTTATATAGCCCACGCCTTCCGAGTGGTCCCGGGTCTCCGGACCCCTATCGCCTAAAATTTTTCCAGACTATCAAATAAGACCTAAGGAACCATAGTCACCGCCCAGCCATGATCGTTCCTAGTTTTTTCTGTTTTTCGGCCAAAAAACTAGAATTCCGCGCGATTCCCATATTTTCGTGTCCTATAGCCCACGCCTTCCAAGTGAACCCGGGAACTCCGGACCCCTATCGCCTAAAAATTTTCCGGACTATCAAATACGACCTAAGGAACCATAGTCACCACCCAGCCATGATCATTCCTCATTTGTTGTGTGTTTCGGCCAAAAAACTAGAATTCCGCCCGATTACAATATTTTTGTGTGCTATTGCCCACCCTTCGAAGTGGTTTCGGGACCCACTGACCCCAATCGCCTAAAATTTTTCCGGGCCGTCAACTACGACCTAAGGAACTATAGTAACTAGCTCGCCTTGATCGTTCCTTATTTTTTGCGTTTTTCGGCCAGACAATTAGAATTCTGCGCGATTGCCATATTTTTGTGTATTATAGCCCACACCTTCCGAGTGGTCCCGGGACCTCCGGACCCCTATCGCCTAAAATTTTTCTGGACTATCAAATACGACCTAAGGAACCATATTATCTGCCCCGGCATGATCGTTCCTCATTTTTTGTGTTTTTCGGCCAAACAACTAGAATTCCGCGCGATCCCATATTTTTGTGTGTTATAGCCCACGCCTTCCGAGTGGTCCCGGGTCTCCGGACCCCTATCGCCTAAATTTTTTCTGGACTACCAAATAAGACCTAAGGAACCATAGTCACCGCCCAGCCATGATCGTTCCTAGTGTTTTTTGTTTTTCGGCCAAAAAACTAGAATTCCGCGCGATTCCCATATTTTCGTGTTCTATAGCCCACGCCTTCCAAGTGAACCCGGGAACTCCGGACCTCTATCGCCTAAAATTTTTCCGGACTATCAAATACGACCTAAGTAACCATAGTCACCGCCCAGCCATGATCATTCCTCATTTGTTGCGTGTTTCGGCCAAAAAACTAGAATTCCGCCCGATTACAATATATTTATGTGCTATTGCCCACCCTTCGAAGTGGTTTCGGGACCCACTGACCCCGATCGCCTAAAATTTACTGGGCCGTCAAATACGACCTAAGGAACTATAGTAACCAGCTCGCCATGATCGTTTCTCATTTTTTGCATTTTTCGGCCAAGCAACTAGAATTCCGCGCGATCCCATATTTTTGTGTGTTATATAGCCCACGCCTTCCGAGTGGTCCCGGGTCTCCGGACCCCTATCGCCTAAAATTTTTCCAGACTATCAAATAAGACCTAAGGAACCATAGTCACCGCCCAGCCATGATCGTTCCTAGTTTTTTCTGTTTTTCGGCCAAAAACTAGAATTCCGCGCGATTCCCATATTTTCGTGTCCTATAGCCCACGCCTTCCAAGTGAACCCGGGAACTCCGGACCCCTATCGCCTAAAAATTTTCCGGACTATCAAATACGACCTAAGGAACCATAGTCACCGCCCAGCCATGATCATTCCTCATTTGTTGCGTGTTTCGGCCAAAAAACTAGAATTCCGCCCGATTACAATATTTTTGTGTGCTATTGCCCACCCTTCGAAGTGGTTTCGGGACCCACTGACCCCGATCGCTTAAAATATTTCCGGGCCGTCAAATACGACCTAAGGAACTATAGTAACCAGCTCGCCTTGATCGTTCCTTAATTTTTGCGTTTTTCGGCCAAACAATTAGAATTCTGCGCGATTGCCATATTTTTGTGTATTATAGCCCACACCTTCCGAGTGGTCCCGGGACCTCCGGACCCCTATCGCCTAAAATTTTTCCGGACTATCAAATACGACCTAAGGAACCATATTATCCGCCCCGGCATGATCGTTCCTCATTTTTTGTGTTTTTCGGCCAAACAACTAGAATTCCGCGCGATCCCATATTTTTCTATGTTATAGCCCACGCCTTCCGAGTGGTCCCGGGTCTCCGGACCCCTATCGCCTAAATTTTTTCTGGACTACCAAATAAGACCTAAGGAACCATAGTCACCGCCCAGCCATGATCGTTCCTAGTGTTTTCTGTTTTCCGGCCAAAAAACTAGAATTCCGCGCGATTCCCATATTTTCGTGTTCTATAGCCCACGCCTTCCAAATGAACCCGGGAACTACGGACCCCTATCGCCTAAAATTTTTCCGGACTATCAAATACGACCTAAGGAACCATAGTCACCGCCCAGCCATGATCATTCCTCATTTGTTGCGTGTTTCAGCCAAAAAACTAGAATTCCGCCCGATTACAATATTTTTGTGTGCTATTGCCCACCCTTCGAAGAGGTTTCGGGACCCCCGGACCCCGATCGCGTAAAATTTTTCCGGGCCGTCAAATACGACCTAAGGAACCATAGTAACCACCCAGCCATCATCGTTTCTCATTTTTTGCATTTTTCGGCCTAAAAACTAGAATTACGCCCGATTCCCATATTTTCATGTGCTATACCCACGCCTTCCAAGTGGTCCGGGGAGCCGCGGACCCCGATCGCCTAAAATTTTTCCGGACTATCAAATACGACCTAAGGTACCATAGTCACCGCTCCACCATGATCGTTCCAAATGCTTTGCATTTTTCGGCAAAAAACTAGAACTCCGCGCGATTTGCATATTTTAGTGTGCTATAGCTTAGGCCTTCTGAGTGGTCCCGGGAGCCGTGGACCCCGATCGCCTAAAAATTTTTGGGCCATCAAATATGACCTAAGGAACCATAGTCACCGCCCCGCCATGATCGTTCCTCATTTATTGCGTTTTTCGGCCAAAAAACTAGAATTCCGCTCGATTACCATATTTTTCTGTGCTATTGCCCACGCCTTCCGAGTGGGGCCGGGCCGCCGGTCTCGGATCGCCTAAAAAATTTTCGGGCCATTAATTAAGACCTAAGGAACCATAGTCACCGCCTCACCATGATCGTTCCTCATTTTTTGAATTTTTTGGCCAAAAAACTAGAATTCCGCCCGATTCCCATATTTTTGTGTGCTATCGCCCACGCCTTCCGAGTGGGTCGGGCCCCCCGGAGCCGGATCGCCTAAAAATTTTCTGGACTATCAAATACGACCTAAGAAACCATAGTCACCGCCCCGCCATGATCGTTCCTAGTCTTTTGCGTTTTTCAGCCAAAAAACTAGAATTTCGCGCTATTTCCATATTTTCGTGTGCTTTAGCCCACGCCTTCCAAGGGGTCCCGGGAACCCCGAACCCCGATCGCCTAAAAATTTTGCGAGCCATCAAATACGACCTAAGGAACCAAAGTAACCACCCCGCCATGATCGTTCCTCATTTTTTGCGTTTTTCGGCCAAACAACTAGAATTCCGCGCGATTCTCATATTTTTGTGTGTTATAGCCCACGCCTTCCGAGTGGTCCCTGGACCTCCTGACCCCTATCGCCTAAAATTTTTCCAAACTATCAAATACGACCTAAGGAACCATAGTATCCGCCCCGCCATGATCGTTCCTCATTTTTTGCATTTTTCGGCCAAACAACTAGAATTCCGCGCGATTCCCATATTTTGGTGTGTTATAGCCCACGCCTTCCGAGTGGTCCCGGGACCTCCGGACCCCTATCGTCTAATATTTTTCCGGACTATCAAATAAGACCTAAGGAACCATAGTCACCGCCCTGTCAAGATCTTTCCACATTTTTTGCATGTTACTGCAAAAGACCTAGAATTTCGCCCGATTCCCATATTTTCGTGTGCTATTACCCACGCCTTCCGAGTGGTCCCAAGAGCCGCGGACCCCGATCACCTAAAATTTTTCCGGGCAATCAAATACGACCTAAGGAACCATAGTATCCGCCACGCCATGATCGTTCCTTATTTTTTGCATTTTTCGGCAAACAACTAGAATTCCGCGCGATTCCCATATTTTTGTGTGTTATAGCCCACACCTTCCGAGTGGTCCCGGGACCTCCGGACCCCTATCGCCTAAAATTTTTTCGGACTATCAATTACGACCTAAGGAACCATAGTATCCGCCCCGCCATGATCGTTCCTCATTTTTTGTGTTTTTTGGCCAAACAACTAGAATTCCGCGCGATCCCATATTTTTGTGTGTTATATAGCCCACGCCTTCCGAGTGGTCCCGGGTCTCCGGACCCCTATCGTCTAAAATTTTTCCGGACTATCAAATAAGACCTAAGGAACCATAGTCACCGCCCAGCCATGATCGTTCCTAGTTTTTTCTGTTTTTCGGCCAAAAAACTAGAATTCCGCGCGATTCCCATATTTTCGTGTCCTATAGCCCACGCCTTGCAAGTGAACCCGGGAACTCCGGACCCCTATCGCCTAAAAATTTTCCGGACTATCAAATACGACCTAAGGAACCATAGTCACCACCCCGCCATGATCGTTCCTAGTCTTTTGCGTTTTTCAGCCAAAAAACTAGAATTTTGCGCGATTTCCATATTTTCGTGTGCTTTAGCCCACGCCTTCCAAAGGGTCCCGGGAACCCCGAACCCCGATCGCCTAAAAATTTTCCGGGCCATCAAATACGACCTAAGGAACCATAGTAACCTCCCCGCCATGATCGTTCCTCATTTTTTGCATTTTTCGGCCAAACAACTAGAATTCCGCGCGATTCCCATATTTTTGTGTGTTATAGCCCACGCCTTCCGAGTGGTCCCGGGACCTCCTGACCCCTATCACCTAATAAATTTTCTCGGACTATCAAATACGACCTAAGGAACCATAGTATCTGCCCCGCCATGATCGTTCCTCATTTTTTGCATTTTTCGGCCAAACAACTAGAATTCCGCGCGATTCCCATATTTTTGTGTGTTATAGCCCACGCCTTCCGAGTGGTCCCGGGACCTCCGGACCCCTATCGTCTAATATTTTTCCGGATTATCAAATAAGACCTAAGGTACCATAGTCACCGCCCTGTCAAGATCTTTCCACATTTTTTGCATGTTACTGAAAAAGACCTAGAATTTCGCCTGATTCCCATATTTTCGTGTGCTATTGCCCACGCATTCCGAGTGGTCCCAAGAGCCGCGGACCCCGATCGCCTAAAATTTTTCCAGGCAATCAAATACGACCTAAGGAACCATAGTATCTGCCATGCCATGATCGTTCCTTATTTTTTGCATTTTTCGGCAAACAACTAGAATTCCGCGCGATTCCCATATTAATGTGTGTTATAGCCCACACCTTCCGAGTGGTCCCGGGACCTCCGGACCCCTATCTCCTAATATTTTTCCGGATTATCAAATAAGACCTAAGGAACCATAGTCACCTCCCTGTCAAGATCATTCCTCATTTGTTGCGTTTTTCGGCCAAAAACTAGAATTCCGCCCGATTACAATGTTTTTGTGTGCTATTGCCCACCCTTCCAAGTGGTTCCGGTACCCCCGGACCCCGATCGCCTAAAATTTTTCCGGGCCGTCAAATACGACCTAAGGAACCATAGTAACCGCCCCGCCATCATCGTTTCTCATTTTTTGCATTTTTCTGCCAAAAAACTAGAATTACGCCCGATTCCCATATTTTCGTGTGCTATACCCACGCCTTCCAAGTGGTCCGGGGAGCCGCGGACCCCGATCGCCTAAAAATTTTCCGGACTATCAAATACGACTTAAGGTACCATAGTCACCGCCCCACCATGATCGTTCCAAATGCTTTGTATTTTTCGGCCAAAAAACTAGAACTCCGCGCGATTTGCATATTTTAGTGTGCTATATAGCTTACGCTTTCGGAGTGGTCCCGGGAGCCGTGGATGTCACGCCCCGAACCAGGGGGCGAGACCGGCACTCGGTGCCTCACCTATCCTTGCGTACCAACTTGCGACTAAGGGACTCTGAACATATGATGTCATACTTTGGCCATGGGCCACATTGCAAGACAACTGCGAATGCTGAATAAATATAAATATAAAACTGGGCCGACAAGATCGTCATAATTACTACAGCTGACAAACCAACCAAATATACATACAAGGCCTACAAGCCTAACATGCTGCACTAACTGACAGGATATGTCTACAAGCCTCTACTGGTAGATATACTGTGATCAGAACAGCTTCCCAACCTACTCATAACATATATACATTTATACACAATATGTACATAAAGCTCTAGACCCGGCAACTCCGAAAGGCATGGAGCTTATCGATCAAGCTGAACTCGGGCAACAGAGGTATACCCGTCTGTCTGTCTGAACCTGCACGCATGAAATACAGTGCCCCCAGAAAAGGGACGTCAGTACGAAATAATGTACCGAGTATGTAAGGCACTATACTGAAAGCTGAAACTGAACTGATAATATAATAACTGAAAGCAACTGGAAGTCAATGATAATCTGAAGATATGCTTACCTGCTGATACTGACTCAACTCTCTCAATATAGTAAGTAAAATAGTTATCCGGCCTTATAAGACTCGGTATATATATAACTGCTCTGCCGTAGTAGGCTCGCTCATAGGCGCTCGGCCATACTAGGCTCTGTATCTCGGCTAACTGGGCTCGCTCATAGGCGCTCGGCCACAGTAGGCTCGGTATATAACTTATCATCTGATGAGAGGTTGCCCAATAGGGGCCTGCCCATCGATTATGGCTCGATGGTAATGAAAATACTGTAATACTGTATATATAAACTCTCTGCTCTCTTGACTGGAAAAAGAAAATACTCAAATGAATAGGAAGTTCCAATAAAGATAATATTGTAACTTACAAAACTAGGAAAATATACATAAATTTCGGGATATGAATTTTTCTTTATGCCTCGTTATCAAACTCGTGTAATTACGAGATCATGCCAAAATGAAAGAAGGGCTTAGCCTTAACATACCTGGAGTTCGAAAAAATACGTATAATATTCTTGGAAAAGATTGCACCGTACTCCTTTAGAACCGCAAAATTTTACGTTGTTACGGTTCTAACAATTCTCGTTGGAATTGTTTGGTTGCAAGAATTTCGTTGAAACCTTGTAGGAGAATTTGGTTGCAAGAATTTCGTTGGAAGCTTTGTTTTGGATGGAGTTTAGCGCCTGTTAGTGTCTTGAATTGTAACTGGAATTATTTGGTTTCATGTAGGAACTTGAATTGTAGGAAGTGTTAGCGTTCTTGTTATGAAGTGTTGTAAGAAGGTTTGTTGAATTTTTTCTTAAGATTCTAGGGAATGATTTTGATCTTTGTTGTAAGAAGGCTTGCTAAGTTCTTTCGTAAGATTGTAGGGAATGATTTTGATTTTCTTGAGATGTTATTCTTAACTCTAGGTGGCCCCACATATCAAGCTTAGTGTCATTTAAGATATGACACCTTACCATCTTCATGAATAGTCATTAGAGATTTTAGGAGGGCTTGCCACGTTGGGAGGGGGGGTTAAGTCTTATCCTAAGCTTGTTTTATTAAGAATTATTTTTTTACTTACTTAAAATACTACTCACTTTTCACATACCTTATACACCTTACTATCATGGCCATGTAGTACCTTGTGCGGTACAAGTCCATAAATACCGGGTATTATAGCTCGGGTCGTATTTTATCCCAAAATGTCAAATTTTGACGAAATTCATTTTCTTCGATTTGCTTACCCTCTCACCTTCACGAATTTACTCATCACTTATTTGAAATAGCATAATACTTATAGTCTCACAATAATCTCATATCCGAGCTTATATCAATTTACTTATGGCGTACTTCCACGTACGAAAATATGGGGTGTAACAGTGGACCCCGATCGCCTAAAATTTTTCGGGCCATCAAATATGACCTAAGGAACCATAGTCACCGCCCCGTCATGATCGTTCCTCATTTATTACGTTTTTTGGCCAAAAAACTAGAATTCCGCTCGACTACCATATTTTTGTGTGCTATTGCCCACGCCTTCCGAGTGGGCCAGGCCGCCGGTCTCGGATCGCCTAAAAACTTTTCGGGCCATCAATTAAGACCTAAGGAACCATAGTCACCGCCTTCCGAGTGGGTCGGGGCCCCCGGAGCCGGATCGCCTAAAAATTTTCCGGACTATCAAATACGACCTAAGGAACCATAGTCACTGCCCCGCCATGATCGATCCTAGTCTTTTGCGTTTTTCAGCCAAAAAACTAGAATTTTGCGCGATTTTCATATTTTCGTGTACTTTAGCCCACGCCTTCCAAGGGGTCCCGGGAACCCCGAACCCCGATCGCCTAAAAAATTTTCGAGCCATCAAATACGACCTAAGGAACAATAGTAACCACCCCGCCATGATCGTTCCTCATTTTTTGCGTTTTTCGGCCAAACGACTAGAATTCCGCGCGATTTCCATATTTTTGTGTGTTATAGCCCACGCCTTCCGAGTGGTCCCAGGACCTCCTGACCCCTATCGCCTAAAATTTTTCCGGACTATCAAATACGACCTAAGGAACCATAGTATCCTCCCCGCCATGATCGTTCCTCATTTTTTGCGTTTTTCGGCCAAAAAACTAGAATTCCGCTCGATTACCATATTTTTGTGTGCTAATACCCACGCCTTCCGAGTGGGCCGGGCCGCCAGGCTCGGATCGCTTAAAAATTTTTCAAGCCATCAATTAGGACCTATGGAACCATAGTCACCGCCTCGCCATGATCGTTCCTCATTTTTTGCATTTTTTGGCCAAAAAACTAGAATTCCGCCCGATTCCCATATTTTTGTGTGCTATCGCTCACGCCTTCAGAGTGGGTCGAGCCCCCCGGAGCCGGATCACCTAAAAATTTTCCGGACTATCAAATACGACCTAAGGAACCATAGTCACCGCCCCACCATGATCGTTCCTAGTTTTTTCCGTTTTTCGGCCAAAAAACTAGAATTCCGCGCGATTCCCAAATTTTCGTGTCCTATAGCCCACGCCTTCCAAGTGAACCCGGGAACTCCGGACCCCTATCGCCTAAAATTTTTCCGGACTATCAAATACGACCTAAGGAACCATAGTCACCACCCAGCCATGATCATTCCTCATTTGTTGCGTTTTTCGGCAAAAAAACTGGAATTCTGCCCGTTTACAATATTTTTGTGTGCTATTGCCCACCCTTCCAAGTGGTTCCGGGACCCCCGGTCCCCGATCGCCTAAAATTTTTTCGGGCCGTCAAATATGACCTAAGGAACCATAGTAACTGCTCTGCCATCATCGTTTCTCATTTTTTGCATTTTTCGGCCAAAAAACTAGAATTACGCCCGATTCCCATATTTTCGTGTGCAATACCCACGCCTTCCAAGTGGTCCGGGGAGCCGCGGACCCCGATCGCCTAAACTTTTTTCGGACTATCAAATACGACCTAAGGTACCATAGTCACCGCCACACCATGATCGTTCCAAATGCTTTGCATTTTTCGGCCAAAAAACTAGAACTCCGCGCGATTTGCATATTTTAGTGTGCTATAGCTTACGCCTTTCGAGTGGTCCCGGGAGCCGTGGACCCCAATCGCCTAAAATTTTCCGGGCCATCAAATACGACCTAAGGAACCATAGTCACCGCCCCGCCATGATCGTTCCTCATTTATTGCGTTTTTCGGCCAATAAACTAGAATTCCGCTCGATTACCATATTTTTGTGTGCTATTGCCCACGCCTTCCGAGTCGCCCGGGCCGCCGGACTCGGATCGCCTAAAAAATTTTCGGGCCATCAATTAGGACCTAATGAACCATAGTCACCGCCTCGCCATGATCGTTCCTCATTTTTTGCATTTTTTGGCCAAAAAACTAGAATTCCCCCAATTCCCATATTTTTGTGTGCTATCGCCCACGCCTTCCGAGTGGGTCGGGCACCCCGGAGCCGGATCGCCTAAAAATTTTTCGGACTATCAAATATGACCTAAGAAACCATAGTCACCGCCCCGCCATGATCGTTCCTAGTCTTTTGCGTTTTTCAGCCAAAAAACTAGAATTCCGCGCGATTTCCATATTTTCGTGTGCTTTAGCCCACGTCTTCCAAGGGGTCCCGGGAACCCCGAACCCCGATCGCCTAAAAATTTTCCGGGCCATCAAATACGACCTAAGGAACCATAGCAACCACCCCACCATGATCGTTCCTCATTTTTTGCGTTTTTCGGCCAAACAACTAGAATTCCGCGCGACTCCCATATTTTTGTGTGTTATAGCCCACGCCTTCCGAGTGGGCCGGGCCGCCGGACTCGGATCGCCTAAAAAATTTTCGGGCCATCAATTAGGACCTAAGGAACCATAGTCACCGCCTCGCCATGATCGTTCCTCATTTTTTGCATTTTTTGGCCAATAAACTTGAATTCCGCCCGATTCTCATATTTTTGTGTGCTATCGCCCACGCCTTCCGAGTGGGTCGGGCCGCCCGGAGACGGATCGCCTAAAAATTTTCCGGAATATTAAATACGACCTAAGGAACCATAGTCACCGCCCCACCATGATCGTTCCTAGTCTTTTGCGTTTTTCAGCCAAAAAACTAGAATTCCGCGCGATTTCCATATTTTCGTGTACTTTAGCCCACGCCTTCAAAGGGGTCCCGGGAACCCCGAACCCCGATCGCCTAAAAATTGTCCGGGCCATCAAATACGACCTAAGGAACCATAGTAACCACCCCACCATTATCGTTCCTCATGTTTTGCATTTTTCGTCCAAACAACTAGAATTCCGCGCGATTCCCATATTTTTGTGTGTTATAGCCCACGCCTTCCGAGGGGTCCCGGGACCTCCTGACCCCTATCGCCTAAAATTTTTTCGGACTATCAAATACGACCTAAGGAACCATAGTATCTGCCCCGCCATGATCGTTTCTCATTTTTGCATTTTTCGGCCAAACAACTAGAATTTCGCCCGATTCCCATATTTTCGTGTGCTATACACACGCCTTACAAGTGGTCCCGGGTCTCCGGACCCCTATCGGCTAAAACTTTTCCGGACTATCAAATAAGACCTAAGGAACCATAGTCACCGCCCAGCCATGATCGTTCCTTATTTTTTGCGTTTTTCGGCCAAACAACTAGAATTCCGCACGATTCCCATATTTGTGTGTGTTATAGCCCACACCTTCCGAGTGGTCCCGGGACCTCAGGACCCCTATCGCCTAAAATTTTTCCGGACTATCAAATACGACCTAAGGAACCATAGTATCCGCCCTGTCATGATCGTTTCTCATTTTTGCATTTTTCGGCCAAACAACAAGAATTTTGCCCGATTCCCATATTTTCGTATGCTATACACACGCCTTACAAGTGGTCCCGGGTCTCCGGACACCTATCGCCTAAAACTTTTCCGGACTATCAAATAAGTCCTAAGGAACTATAGTCACCGCCCAGCCATGATCGTTCCTTATTTTTTGCGTTTTTCGGCCAAACAACTAGAATTCCGCGCGATTCCAATATTTGTGTGTGTTATAGCCCACACCTTCCGAGTGGTCCCGGGACCTCAGGACCCCTATCACCTAAAATTTTTCCGGACTATCAAATACGACCTAAGGAACCATAGTCACCGCCCAGCCCTGATCATTCCTCATTTGTTGCGTTTTTTGGCCAAAAAACTATAATTCCGCCCGATTACAATATTTTTGTGTGCTATTGTCCACCCTTCCCAGTGGTTCCGGGACCCCCGGACCCCGATCGCGTAAAAATTTTTTGGGCCGTCAAATACGACCTAAGGAGCCATAGTAACCGCCCGCCATCATCGTTTCTCATTTTTTGCATTTTTCCGCCAAAAAACTAGAATTACGCCCGATTCCCATATTTTCGTGTGCTATACCCACGCCTTCCAAGTGGTCCAGGGAGCCGCGGACCCCGATCGCCTAAAATTTTTCTGGACTATTAAATACGACCTAAGGTACCATAGTCACTGCCCCACCATGATCGTTCCAAATGCTTTGCCTTTTTCGGCCAAAAAACTAGAACTCCGCGCGATTTGCATATTTTTGTGTGCTATAGCTTACGCCTTCCGAGTGGTCCCGGGAGCCGTGGACCCCGATCGCCTAAAATTTTCCGGGCCATCAAATACGACCTAAGGAACCATAGTCACCGCCCCGCCATGATCGTTCCTCATTTATGGCATTTTTCGGCCAAAAAACTAGAATTCCGCTCGATTACCATTTTTTTGTGTGCTATTGCCCACGCCTTCCGAGTGGGCCGGGCCGCCGGACTCGGATCGCCTAAAACATTTTTGGGCCACCAATTAGGACCAAAGGAACCACAGTCACCACCTCGCCATGTTCGTTCCTCATTTTTTGCATTTCTTGGCCAATAAACTAGAATTTCGCCCGATTCTCATATTTTTGTGTGCTATCGCCCATGCCTTCCGAGTGGGTCGGGCCCTCCGGAGCCGGATCGCCTAAAGATTTTCCGGACTATCAAATACGACCTAAGGAACCATAGTCACCGCCTCACCATGATCGTTCCTAGTCTTTTGCGTTTTTCAGCCAAAAAACTAGAATTCCGCGCGATTTCCATATTTTCGTGTGCTTTAGCCCACGCCTTCAAAGGGGTCCCGGGAACCCCGAACCCCGATCGCCTAAAAATTGTCCGGGCCATCAACTACGACCTAAGGAACCATAGTAACCACCCCACCATTAACGTTCCTCATTTTTTGCATTTTTCGTCCAAACAACTAGAATTCCGCACGATTCTTATATTTTTGTGTGTTATAGCCCACGCCTTCCGAGTGGTCCCGGGACCTCCTGACCCCTATCGCCTAAATTTTTTTCGGACTATCAAATACGACCTAAGGCACCATAGTATCCGCCCCGCCATGTTCGTTCCTCATTTTTTGCATTTCTCGGCCAATCAACTAGAATTTCGTGCGATTCCCATATTTTTGTGTGTTATAGCCCACGCCTTCCGAGTGGTCCCGGGACCTCCGAACCCCTATCGCCTAATATTTTTCCGGACTATCAAATAAGACCAAAGGAACCATAGTCACCGCCCTGCCAAGTACTTTCCATATTTTTAGCATATTACTGAAAAAGACCTAGAATTTCGCCCAATTACCATATTTTCGTGTGCTATACCCACGCATTCCGAGTGGTCCCAAGAGCCGCAGACCCCGATCGCCTAAAATTTTTCCAGGCAATCAAATATGACCTAAGGAACCTTTATTTTTTGCATTTTTTGGCCAAACAACTAGAATTCCGAGCGATTCCCATATTTTTGTGTGCTATAGCTCACGCCTTCCGAGTGGGCCGTGCCCCCCGCACTCGGATCACCTAAAAAATTTTCCGGACTATCAAATAAGACCTGAGGAACCATAGTCACCTTCCCGCCATGATCGTTTTTCATGTTTTGCATTTTTCGGCCAAACAACTAGAATTCCGCCTGATTCCCATATTTTTGTGTGCTATACCCACGCCTTATAAGTGGTCCCGGGTCTCCGGACCCCTATCGCCTAAAATTTTTCCGAACTATCAAATAAAACCTAAGGAACCATAGTCACCGCCCAGCCATGATCGTTCCTTATTTTTTGCGTTTTTCGGCCAAACAACTAGAATTCCGCGCGATTCCCATGTTTTTGTGTGTTATAGCCCACACCTTCTGCGTGATCCCGGAACCTCAGGACCCCTATCGCCTAAAATTTTTCCGGACTATCAAATACGACCTAAGGTACCATAGTCACCGCCCCACCATGATCGTTCCAAATGCTTTGCATTTTTCGGCCAAAAAACTAGAACTCCGCGCGATTTGTATATATTAGTGTGCTATAGCTTACGCCTTCCGAGTGGTACCGGGAGCCGTGGACCCCGATCGCCTAAAATTTTTTGGGCCATCAAATATGACCTAAGGAACCATAGTCACCGCCCCGCCATTATCGTTCCTCATTTATTGCGTATTTCGGCCAAAAAACTAGAATTCCGCTCGAATACCATATTTTTGTGTGCTATTGCCCACGCCTTTCCGAGTGGGCCGGGCCGCCGGTCTTGTATCGCCTAAAAAGTTTTCGGGCCATCAATTAAGACCTAAGGAACCATAGTCACCGCCTCTCCATGATCGTTCCTCATCTTTTGCGTTTTTCGGCCAAACAACTAGAATTCCGCGCGATTCCCATATTTTTGTGTGTTATAGCCCACGCCTTCCGAGTGGTCCCGGGACCTCCGGACCCCTATCGCCTAATATTTTCCTGGACTATCAAATAAGACCAAAGGAACCATAGTCACCGCCCTGTCAAGAACTTTCCACATTTATTGCGTTTTTCGGCCAAACAACTAGAACTCCGCGCGATTTGCATATTTTAGTGTGCTATAGCTTACGTCTTCCGAGTGGTCCCGGGAGCCGTGGACCCCGATCGCCTAAAATTTTCCGGGCCATCAAATACGACCTAAGGAACCATAGTCAACGCCCCGCCATGATCGTTCCGCATTTTTTGCGTTTTTCGGCCAAACAACTAGAATTCCGTGCGATTCCCACATTTTTATGTGTTATAGCCCACGCCTTCCGAGTGGTCCCGGGACCTCCGGACCCCTATCGCCTAATATTTTTCCGGACTATCAAATAAGACCAAAGGAACCATAGTCACCACCCTGTCAAGATCTTTTCACATTTTTTGCGTTTTTCGGCCAAACAACTAGAACTCCGCGCGATTTGCATATTTTAGTGTGCTATAGCTTACGCCTTCCGAGTGGTCCCGGGAGCCGTGGACCCCGATCGCCTAAAATTTTCCGGGCCATCAAATGCGACCTAAGGAACCATAGTCACCGCCCCGCCATGATCGTTCCTCATTTATTGCGTTTTTCGGCCAAAAAACTAGAATTCCGCTCGATTACCATATTTTCGTGTGCTATTGCCCACGCCTTCCGAGTGGGCCGGGCCGCCTGAATCGGATCGCCTAAAAAAAATTTGAGCCATCAATTAGGACCTAAGGAACCATAGTAACCACCCCACCATGATCGTTCCTCATTTTTTGCGTTTTTCGGCCAAACAACTAGAATTCCGCGCGATTCCCATATATTTGTGTGTTATAGCACACGCCTTCCGAGTGGTCCCGGGACCTCCTGACCCCTATCGCCTAAAATTTTTCCGGACTATCAAATATGACCTAAGGAACCATAGTATCCGCCCCGCCATGATCGTTTCTCATTTTTTGCATTTTTCGGCCATCCAACTAGAATTCCGCCCGATTCCCATATTTTCGTGTGCTATACCCACGCCTTACAAGTGGTCCCGGGTCTCCGGACCCGTATCGCCTAAAACTTTTCCAGACTATCAAATAAGACCTAAGGAACCATAGTCACCGCCCAGCCATGATCGTTCCTTATTTTTTGCGTTTTTCGGCCAAACAACTAGAATTCCGCGCGATTCCCATATTTTTGTGTGTTATAGCCCACACCTTCTGAGTGGTCCCGGGACCTCAGGACACCTATCGCCTAAAATTTTTCCGGACTATCAAATACGACCTAAGGAACCATAGTCACCGCCCAGCCATGATCATTCCTCATGTGTTGCGTTTTTCGGCCAAAAAACTAGAATTCCGCCCGATTACAATATTTTTGTGTGCTATTTATTGCCCACCCTTCCCAGTGGTTCCGGGACCCCCGGACCCCGATCGCCTAATATTTTTCCGGGCCGTCAAATACGACCTAAGGAACCATAGTAACCGCCCCGCCATCATCGTTTCTCATTTTTTGCATTTTTCGGCCAAAAAACTAGCATTACGCCCGATTCCCATATTTTTGTGTGTTATACCCACGCCTTCCAAGTGGTCCAAGGAGCCGCGGACCCTGATCGCCTAAAATTTTTCCGGACTATCAAATACGACCTAAGGTACCATAGTCACCGCCCCACCACGATCGTTCCAAATGCTTTGCATTTTTCGGCCAAAAAACTAGAACTCCGCGCGATTTGCATATTTTCGTATGCTATAGCTTACGCCTTCCGAGTGGTCCCGGGAGCCGTGGACCCCGATCGCCTAAAATTTTCCGGGCCATCAAATACGACCTAAGGAACCATAGTCACCGCCCCGCCATGATCTTTCCTCATTTATTGCGTTTTTCGGCCAAAAAACTAGAATTCCGCTCGATTACCATATTTTTGTGTGCTATTGCCCACGCCTTCCAAGTGTGCCGGGCCGCCGGACTCGGATCGCCTAAAACATTTTTGGGCCACAAATTAGGACCAAAGGAACCACAGTCACCGCCTCGCCATGTTCGTTCCTCATTTTTTGCATTTCTTGGCCCAAAAACTAGAATTCCGCCCGATTCCCATATTTTTGTGCGCTATCGCCCACGCCTTCCGAGTGGGTCGGGCCCCCCGGAGCCGGATCGCCTACAAATTTTCCGTACTATCAAATACGACCTAAGGAACCATAGTCACCGCCCCGCCATGATCGTTCCTAGTCTTTTGCGTTTTTCAGCCAAAAAACTAGAATTCCGCGCGATTTCCATATTTTCGTGTGCTTTAGCCCACGCCTTCCAAGGGGTCCCCCGGAGCCGGATCGCCTAAAAATTTTCGGGGCATCAATTAGGACCTAAGGAACCATATTCACCACCTCGCCATGATCGTTCCTCATTTTTTGCGTTTTTTGGCAAAAAAACTAGAATTCCGCTCGATTACCATATTTTTGTGTGCTATTGCCCACGCCTTCCGAGTGGGCCGGGCCGCTAGACTCGGATCGCCTAAAAAAATTTCGGGCCATCAATTAGGACCTAAGGAACCATATTCACCTCCTCGCCATGATCGTTCCTCATTGTTTGCATTTTTCGGCCAAAAAACTAGAATTCCGCTCGATTACCATATTTTTGTGTCCTATAGCCTACGCCTTCCTAGTGAACCCGGGAACTCCGGACCCCGATCGCCTAAAATTTTCCGGGCCATCAAATACGACCTAAGAAACCATAGTCACCGCCCCGCCATGATCGTTCCTCATTTATTGCGTTTTTCAACCAAAAAACTAGAATTCCGCTCGATTACCATATTTTTGTGTGCTATTGCCCACGCCTTCCGTGTGTGCCGGGCCGCCGGACTCGGATCGCCTAAAACATTTTTGGGCCACCAATTAGGACCAAAGGAACCACAGTCACGACCTCGCCATGTTCGTTCCTCATTTTTTGCATTTCTTGGCCCAAAAACTAGAATTCTGACCGATTCCCATATTTTTGTGCGCTATCGCCCACGCCTTCCGACTGGGTCGGGCCCCCCGGAGCCGGATCGCCTAAAAATTTTCCGGACTATCAAATACGACCTAAGGAACCATAGTCACCGCCCCGCCATGATCTTTCCTAGTCTTTTGCGTTTTTTAGCCAAAAAACTAGAATTCCGCGCGATTTCCATATTTTCGTGTGCTTTAGCCCACGCCTTCCCAGGGGTCCCCCGGAGCCGGATCGCCTGAAAATTTTTGGGGCATTAATTAGGACCTAAGGAACCATATTCACCGCCTCGCCATGATCGTTCCTCATTTTTTGCGTTTTTTGGCCAAAAAACTAGAATTCCGCTCGATTACCATATTTTTGTGTGCTATTGCCCACGCCTTCCGAGTGGGCCGGGCCGCTAGACTCGGATCGCCTAAAAAAATTTTGGGCCATCAATTAGGACCTAAGGAACCATATTCACCGCCTCGCCATGATCGTTCCTCATTTTTTGCGTTTTTCGGCCAAAAAACTAGAATTACGTTCGATTACCATGTTTTTGTGTCCTATAGCCCACGCCTTCCTAGTGAACCCGGGAACTCCGGACCCCGATCGCCTAAAATTATCCGGGCCATCAAATACGACCTAAGGAATCATAGTCACCTCCCCGCCACGATCGTTCCTCATTTATTGCGTTTTTCAGCCAAAAAACTAGAATTCCGCTCGATTACCATATTTTTGTGTGCTATTGCCCACGCCTTCCGAGTGGGCCGAGCCGCCGGACTCTGATCGCCTAAAAAAATTTCGGAAAATCAATTAGGACCTAAGGAACCATAGTCACCACCTCGCCATGATCGTTCCTCATTTTTTGCATTTCTTTGCCAAAAAACTAGAATTCCGCCCGATTCCCATATTTTTGTGTGCTATCGCCCACGCCTTCCGAGTGGGAAGGGCCCCCCGGAGCCGGATCGCCTAAAAATTTTCCGAACTATCAAATACGACCTAAGGAACCATAGTCACCGCCCCACCATGATCGTTCCTAGTCTTTTGCGTTTTTCAGCCAAAAAACTAGAATTTCGCGCGATTTCCTTATTTTCGTGTGCTTTAGCCCACGCCTTCCAAGGGGTCCCCCGGAGCCGGATCGCCTAAAAATTTTCGGGGCATCAATTAGGACCTAAGGAACCATATTCACCACCTCGCCATGATCGTTCCTCATTTTTTGCATTTTTCGGCCAAAAAACTAGAATTCCGCTCGATTACAATATTTTTGTGTGCTATTGCCCACGCCTTCCGAGTGGGCCGGGCCGCCGGACTCGGATCGCCTAAAAAATTTTTGGGCCATCAATTAGGACCTAAGGAACCATATTCACCTCCTCGCCATGATCGTTCCTCATTGTTTGCATTTTTCGGCCAAAAAACTAGAATTCCGCTCGATTACCATATTTTTGTGTCCTATAGCTTACGCCTTCCTAGTGAACCCGGGAACTCCGGACCCCGATCGTCTAAAATTTTCCGGGCCATAAAATACAACCTAAGGAACCATAGTCACCGCCCCGCCATGGTCGTTCCTCATTTATTGCGTTTTTTGGCCAAAAAACTAGAATTCCGCTCGATTACCATATTTTTGTGTGCTATTGCCCACGCCTTCCGAGTGGGCCAGGCCGCCTGACTCGGATCGCCTAAAAATTATTCGGGCCATCAATTAGGACCTAAGGAACCATAGTAACATCCCTGCCATCATCGTTTCTCATTTTTTGCATTTTTCGGCCAAAAAACTAGAATTACGCCGGATTCCTATATTTTCGTGTGCTATACCCACGCCTTCCAAGTGGTCCGGGGAGCCGCGGATCCCGATCGCCTAAAACATTTCCGGACTATCAAATACGACCTAAGGTACCATAGTCACCGCCCCACCATGATCGTTCCAAATGCTTTGCATTTTTCGGCCAAAAAACTAGAACTCCGCGCGATTTGCATATTTTAGTGTGCTATAGCTTACGCCTTCCAAGTGGTCCCGGGAGCCGTGGACCCCGATCGCCTAAAATTTTCCGGGCCATCAAATACGACCTAAGGAACCATAGTCACCGCCCCGCCATGATCGTTCCTCATTTATTGCATTTTTCGGCCAAAAAACTAGAATTCCGCTCGATTACCATATTTTTGTGTGCTATTGCCCAAGCCTTCCGAGTGGGCCGGGCCGCCGGACTCGGATCGCCTAAAAAATTTTCGGGCCATCAATTAGGACCTAAGGAACCATAGTCACCACCTCGCCATGATCGTTCCTCATTTTTTGCATTTTTTGGCCAAAAAAATAGAATTCCGCTCGATTACCATATTTTTGTGTGCTATTGCCCACGCCTTCCGAGTGGGCCGGGCCGCCGGACTCGGATCGCCTAAAAATATTCGGGCTATCAATTAGGACCTAAGGAACCATAGTCACCGCCTTGCCATGATCGTTCCTCATTTTTTGCATTTTTTGGCCAAAAAACTAGAATTTCGCCCGATTCCCATATTTTTGTGTGCTATCGCCCACGCCTTCCGAGTGGGTCGGGCCCCCCGGAGCTGGATCGCCTAAAAATTTTCCGGACTATCAAATACGACCCAAGGAACCATAGTCACCGCCCCGCCATGATCGTTCCTAGTCTTTTGCATTTTTCAGCCAAAAAACTAGAATTCCGCGCGGTTTCCATATTTTCGTGTGCTTTAGCCCACGCCTTCCAAGGGGTCTCGGGAACCCCGAGCCCCGATCGCCTAAAAATTTTCCGGGCCATCAAATACCACCTAAGGAACCATAGTAACCACCCCGCCATGAGCGTTCCTCATTTTTTGCGTTTTTCGGCCAAACAAATAGAATTCCGCGCGATCCCATATATTTGTGTGTTATAGCCCACGCCATCCGAGTGGTCCCGGGTCTCCGGACCCCTATCGCCTAAAATTTTTCCGGACTATCAAATAAGACCTAAGGAACCATAGTCACCGCCCAGCCATGATCGTTCCTAGTTTTTTCCGTTTTTCGGCCAAAAACTAGAATTCCGCGCGATTCTCATATTTTCGTGTCCTATAGCCCACGCCTTCCAAGTGAACCCGAGAACTCCGGACCCCTATCGCCTAAAATTTTTCCGGACTATCAAATACGACCTAAGGAACCATAGTCACCGCCCAGCCATGATCATTCCTCATTTGTTGCGTTTTTCGGCCAAAAAACTAGAATTCCGCCTGATTACAATATTTTTGTGTGCTATTGCCCACCCTTCCAAGTGGTTCCGGGACCCCCGGACCCCGATCGCCTAAAATTTTTCTGGGCCGTCAAATACGACCTAAGGAACCATAGTAACATCCCCGCCATCATCGTTTCTCATTTTTTGCATTTTTCGGCGAAAAAACTAGAATTACGCCCGATTCCCATATTTTCGTGTGCTATACCCACGCCTTCCAAGTGGTCCGGGGAGCCGCGGATCCCGATCGCCTAAAAAATTTCCGGACTGTCAAATACGACCTAAGAAACCATAGTCACCGCCCAGCCATGATCATTTCTCATTTGTTGCGTTTTTCGGCCAAAAAACTAGAATTCCGCCTGATTACAATATTTTTGTGTGCTATTGCCCACCCTTCCAAGTGGTTCCGGGACCCCCGGACCCCGATCACCTAAAATTTTTCTGGGCCGTCAAATACGACCTAAGGAACCATAGTAACATCCCCGCCATCATCGTTTCTCATTTTATGCATTTTTCGGCCAAAAAACTAGAATTACGCCCGATTCCTATATTTTCGTGTGCTATACCCACGCCTTCCAAGTGGTCCGGGGAGCCGCGGATCCCGATCGCCTAAAACATTTCCGGACTATCAAATACGACCTAAGGTACCATAGTCACCGCCCCACCATGATCGTTCCAAATGCTTTGCATTTTTCGGCCAAAAAACTAGAACTCCGCGCGATTTGCATATTTTAGTGTGCTATAGCTTACGCCTTCCAAGTGGTCCCGGGAGCCGTGGACCCCGATCGCCTAAAATTTTCCGGGCCATCAAATACGACCTAAGGAACCATAGTCACCGCCCCGCCATGATCGTTCCTCATTTATTGCGTTTTTCGGCCAAAAAACTAGAATTCCGCTCGATTACCATATTTTTGTGTGCTATTGCCCACGCCTTCCGAGAGCGCCGGGCCGCCGGACTCGGATCGCCTAAAAACGTTTCGGGACATCAATTAGCACCTAAGGAACCATAGTCACCGCCTCGCCATGATCGTTCCTCATTTTTTGCATTTTTTGGCCAAAAAAATAGAATTCCGCTCGATTACCATATTTTTGTGTGCTATTGCCCACGCCTTCCGAGTGGGCCGGGCCGCCGGACTCGGATCGCCTAAAAATATTCGGGCCATCAATTAGGACCTAAGGAACCATAGTCACCGCCTTGCCATGAACGTTCCTCATTTTTTGCATTTTTTGGCCAAAAAACTAGAATTCCGCCCGATTCCCATATTTTTGTGTGCTATCGCCCACGCCTTCCGAGTGGGTCGGGCCCCCCGGAGCTGGATCGCCTAAAAATTTTTCGGACTATCAAATACGACCTAAGGAACCATAGTCACCGCCCTGCCATGATCGTTCCTAGTCTTTTGCATTTTTCAGCCAAAAAACTAGAATTCCGCGCGGTTTCCATATTTTCGTGTGCTTTAGCCCACGCCTTCCAAGGGGTCTCGGGAACCCCGAGCCCCGATCGCCTATAAATTTTCCGGGCGATCAAATACCACCTAAGGAACCATAGTAACCACCCCGCCATGAGCGTTCCTAATTTTTTGCGTTTTTCGGCCAAACAAATAGAATTCCGCGCGATCCCATATATTTGTGCGTTATAGCCCACGCCATCCGAGTGGTCCCGGGTCTCCGGACCCCTATCGCCTAAAATTTTTCCGGACTATCAAATAAGACCTAAGGAACCATAGTCACCGCCCAGCCATGATCGTTCCTAGTTTTTTCCGTTTTTCGGCCAAAAACTAGAATTCCGCGCGATTCCCATATTTTCGTGTCCTATAGCCCACGCCTTCCAAGTGAACCCGAGAACTCCGGACCCCTATCGCCTAAAATTTTTCCGGACTATCAAATACGACCTAAGGAACCATAGTCATCGCCCAGCCATGATCATTCCTCATTTGTTGCGTTTTTCGGCCAAAAAACTAGAATTCCGCCTGATTACAATATTTTTGTGTGCTATTGCCCACCCTTCCAAGTGGTTCCGGGACCCCCGGACCCCGATCGCCTAAAATTTTTCTGGGCCGTCAAATACGACCTAAGGAACCCATAGTAACATCCCCGCCATCATCGTTTCTCATTTTTTGTATTTTTCGGCGAAAAAACTAGAATTACGCCCGATTCCCATATTTTCGTGTGCTATACCCACGCCTTCCAAGTGGTCCGGGGAGCCGCGGATCCCAATCGCCTAAAAAATTTCCGGACTATCAAATACGACCTAAGGTACCATAGTCACTGCCCCACCATGATCGTTCCAAATGCTTTGCATTTTTCGGCCAAAAAACTAGAACTCCGCGCGATTTGCATATTTTAGTGTGCTATAGCTTACGCCTTCCGAGTGGTCCCGGGAGCCGTGGACCCCGATCGCCTAAAATAAACCGGGCCATCAAATACGACCTAAGGAACCATAGTCACCGCCCCTCCATGATCGTTCCTCATTTATTGCGTTTTTCGGCCAAAAAACTAGAATTCCGCTCGATTACCATATTTTTGTGTGCTATTGCCCACGCCTTCCGAGAGCGCCGGGCCGCCGGACTCGGATCGCCTAAAAACGTTTCGGGTCATCAATTAGCACCTAAGGAACCATAGTCACCGCCTCGCCATGATCGTTCCTCATTTTTTGTATTTTTTGGCCAAAACAATAGAATTCCGCTCGATTACCATATTTTTGTGTGCTATTGCCCACGCCTTCCGAGTGGGCCGGGCCGCCGGACTCGGATCGCCTAAAAAATATTCGGGACATCAATTAGGACCTAAGGAACCATAGTCACCGCCTTGCCATGATCGTTCCTCATTTTTTGCATTTTTTGGCCAAAAAACTAGAATTCCGCCCGATTCCCATATTTTTGTGTGCTATCGCCCACGCCTTCCGAGTGGGTTGGGCCCCCTGGAGCTGGATCGCCTAAAAATTTTCCGGACTATCAAATATGACCTAAGGAACCATAGTCACCGCCCTGCCATGATCGTTCCAAGTCTTTTGCACTTTTCAGCCAAAAAACAAGAATTCCGCGCGGTTTCCATATTTTCGTGTGCTTTAGCCCACGCCTTCCAAGGGGTCTCGGGAACCCCGAGCCCCGATCGCCTAAAAATTTTACGGGCCATCAAATACCACCTAAGGAACCATAGTAACCACCCCGCCATGAGCGTTCCTCATTTTTTGCGTTTTTTGGCCAAACAAATAGAATTCCGCGCGATCCCATATATTTGTGTGTTATAGCCCACGCCATCCGAGTGGTCTCGGGTCTCCGGACCCCTATCGCCTAAAATTTTTCTGGACTATCAAATAAGACCTAAGGAACCATAGTCACCGCCCAGCCATGATCGTCCCTTGTTTTTTCCATTTTTCGGCCAAAAAACTACTATTCCGCGCAATTCCCATATTTTCGTGTCCTATAGCCCACGCCTTCCAAGTGAACCCGAGAACTCCGGACCCCTATCGCCTAAAATTTTTCCGGACTATCAAATACGACCTAAGGAACCGTAGTCACCGCCCAGCCATGATCATTCTTCATTTGTTGCATTTTTCGGCCAAAAAACTAGAATTCCGCCTGATTACAATATTTTTGTGTGCTATTGCCCACCCTTCCAAGTGGTTCCGGGACCCCCGGACCCCGATCGCCTAAAATTTTTCCGGGCCGTCAAATACGACCTAAGGAACCATAGTAACATCCCCGCCATCATCGTTTCTCATTTTTTGCATTTTTCGGCCAAAAAACTAGAATTACGCCCGATTCCCATATTTTCGTGTGCTATACCCACGCCTTCCAAGTGGTCCGGGGAGCCGCGGATCCCGATCGCCTAAAAAATTTCCGGACTATCAAATACGACCTAAGGTACCATAGTCACCGCCCCACCATGATCGTTCCAAATGCTTTGCATTTTTCGGCCAAAAAACTAGAACTCCGTGCGATTTGCATATTTTAGTGTGCTATAGCTTACGCCTTCCGAGTGGTCCCGGGAGCCGTGGACCCCGATCGCCTAAAATTTTCCGGGCCATCAAATACGACCTAAGGAACCATAGTCACCGCCCCGCCATGATCGTTCCTCATTTATTGCGTTTTTCGGCCAAAAAACTAGAATTCCGCTCGATTACCATATTTTTGTGTGCTATTGCCCACGCCTTCCGAGAGCGCCGGGCCGCCGGACTCGGATCGCCTAAAAACGTTTCGGGACATCAATTAGCACCTAAGGAACCATAGTCACTGCCTCGCCATGATCGTTCCTCATTTTTTGCATTTTTGGCCAAAAAAATAGAATTCCGCTCGATTACCATATTTTTGTGTGCTATTGCCCACGCCTTCCGAGTGGGCCGGGCCCCTCGGAGCTGGATCGCCTAAAAATTTTCCGGACTATCAAATACGACCTAAGGAACCATAGTCACCGCCCCACCATGATCGTTCCTAGTCTTTTGCATTTTTCAGCCAAAAAACTAGAATTCCGCGCGGTTTCCATATTTTCGTGTGCTTTAACCCACGCCTTCCAAGGGGTCTCGGGAACCCCGAGCCCCGATCGCCTAAAAATTTTCTGGGCCATCAAATACCACCTAAGGAACCATAGTAACCACCCCGCCATGAGCATTCCTCATTTTTTGCGTTTTTCGGCCAAACAAATAGAATTCCGCGCGATCCCATATATTTGTGTGTTATAGCCCACGCCATCCGAGTGGTCCCGAGTCTCCGGACCCCTATCGCCTAAAATTTTTTCGGACTATCAAATAAGACCTAAGGAACCATAGTCACCGCCCAGCCATGATCGTTCCTAGTTTTTTCCGTTTTTCGGCCAAAAAACTAGAATTCCGCGCGATTCCCATATTTTCGTGTCCTATAGCCCACGCCTTCCAAGTGAACCCGAGAACTCCGGACCCCTATCGCCTAAAATTTTTCCGGACTATCAAATACGACCTAAGGAACCATAGTCACCGCCCAGCCATGATCATTCCTCATTTGTTGTGTTTTTCGGCCAAAAAACTAAAATTCCGCCTGATTACAATATTTTTGTGTGCTATTGCCCACCCTTCCAAGTGGTTCCGGGACCCCTGGACCCCGATCGCCTAAAATTTTTCTGGGCCGTCAAATACGACCTAAGGAACCATAGTAACATCCCCGCCATCATCGTTTCTCATTTTTTGCATTTTTTGGCCAAAAAACTAGAATTACGCCCGATTCCCATATTTTCGTGTGCTATACCCACGCCTTCCAAGTGGTCCGGGGAGCCGCGGATCCCGATCGCCTAAAAAATTTCCGGACTATCAAATACGACCTAAGGTACCATAGTCACCGCCCCACCATGATCATTCCAAATGCTTTGCATTTTTCGGCCAGAAAACTAGAACTCCGCGCGATTTGCATATTTTAGTGTGCTATAGCTTACGCCTTCCGAGTGGTCTCGGGAGCCGTGGACCCCGATCGCCTAAAATTTTTTGGGCCATCAAATACGACCTAAGGAACCATAGTCACCGCCCCGCCATGATCGTTCCTCATTTATTGCGTTTTTCGGCCAAAAAACTAGAATTCCGCTCGATTACCATATTTTTGTGTGCTATTGCCCACGCCTTCCGAGAGCGCCGGGCCGCCGGACTCGGATCGCCTAAAAACGTTTCGGGACATCAATTAGCACCTAAGGAACCATAGTCACTGCCTCGCCATGATCGTTCCTCATTTTTTGCATTTTTTGGCCAAAAAAATAGAATTCCGCTCGATTACCATATTTTTGTGTGCTATTGCCCACGCCTTCCGAGTGGGCAGGGCCCCTCGGAGCTGGATCGCCTAAAAATTTTCCGGACTATCAAATACGACCTAAGAACCATAGTCACCGCCCCACCATGATCGTTCCTAGTCTTTTGCATTTTTCAGCCAAAAAACTAGAATTCCGCGCGGTTTCCATATTTTCGTGTGCTTTAACCCACGCCTTCCAAGGGGTCTCGGGAACCCCGAGCCCCGATCGCCTAAAAATTTTCTGGGCCATCAAATACCACCTAAGGAACCATAGTAACCACCCCGCCATGAGCATTCCTCATTTTTTGCGTTTTTCGGCCAAACAAATAGAATTCCGCGCGATCCCATATATTTGTGTGTTATAGCCCACGCCATCCGAGTGGTCCCGAGTCTCCGGACCCCTATCGCCTAAAATTTTTTCGGACTATCAAATAAGACCTAAGGAACCATAGTCACCGCCCAGCCATGATCGTTCCTAGTTTTTTCCGTTTTTCGGCCAAAAAACTAGAATTCCGCGCGATTCCCATATTTTCGTGTCCTATAGCCCACGCCTTCCAAGTGAACCCGAGAACTCCGGACCCCTATCGCCTAAAATTTTTCCGGACTATCAAATACGACCTAAGGAACCATAGTCACCGCCCAGCCATGATCATTCCTCATTTTTTGTGTTTTTCGGCCAAAAAACTAAAATTCCGCCTGATTACAATATTTTTGTGTGCTATTGCCCACCCTTCCAAGTGGTTCCGGGACCCCTGGACCCCGATCGCCTAAAATTTTTCTGGGCCGTCAAATACGACCTAAGGAACCATAGTAACATCCCCGCAATCATCGTTTCTCATTTTTTTGCATTTTTCGGCCAAAAAACTAGAATTACACCCGATTCCCATATTTTCGTATGCTATACCCACGCCTTCCAAGTGGTCCGGGGAGCCGCGGATCCCGATCGCCTAAAAAATTTCCGGACTATCAAATACGACCTAAGGTACCATAGTCACCGCCCCACCATGATCATTCCAAATGCTTTTCATTTTTCGGCCAAAAAACTAGAACTCCTCGCGATTTGCATATTTTAGTGTGCTATAGCTTACGCCTTCCGAGTGGTCCCGGGAGCCGTGGACCCCGATCGCCTAAAATTTTTCGGGCCATCAAATACGACCTAAGGAACCATAGTTACCGCCCCGCCATGATCGTTCCTCATTTATTGCGTTTTTCGGCCAAAAAACTAGAATTCCGCTCGATTACCATATTTTTGTGTGCTATAGCTTACGCCTTCCGAGTGGTCCCGGGAGCCGTGGACCTCGATCGCCTAAAATTTTCCGGGCCATCAAATACGACCTAAGGAACTATAGTCACCGCCCCGCCATGATCGTTCCTCATTTATTGCGTTTTTAAGCCAAAAAACTAGAATTCCGCGCGATCCCATATATTTGTGTGTTATAGCCCACGCCATCCGAGTGGTCCCGGGTCTCCGGACCCCTATCGCCTAAAATATTTTCGGGCCATCAATTAGGACCTAAGGAACCATAGTCACCGCCTCGCCATGATCGTTCCTCATTTTTTGCATTTCTTGGCCAAAAAACTAGAATTCCGCCCGATTCCCATATTTTTGTGTGCTATCGCCCACGCCTTCCGAGTGGGTCGGGTCCCCGGAGCCGGATCGCCTAAAAATTTTCCGGACTATCAAATACGACCTAAGAAACCATAGTCACCGCCACGCCATGATCGTTCCTAGTCTTTTGCATTTTTCAGCCAAAAAACAAGAATTCCGCGCGATTTCCATATTTTTGTGTGCTTTAGCCCACGCCTTCCAAGGGGTCCCGGGAACCCCGAACCCCGATCGCCTTAAAATTTTCCGGGCCATCAAATACGACCTAAGGAACCATAGTAACCACCCCTCCATGATCGTTCCTCATTTTTTGCGTTTTTCGGCCAAACAACTAGAATTCCGCGCAATCCCATATTTTTGTGTGTTATAGCCCACGCCTTCCGAGTCGTCCCGGGTCTCCTGACCCCTATCGCCTAAAATTTTTTCGGACTATCAAATAAGACCGAAGGAACCATAGTCACCGCCCAGCCATGATCATTCCTAGTGTTTCCGTTTTTCGGCCAAAAAACTAGAATTCCGTGCGATTCCCATATTTTCGTGTCCTATAGCCCACGCCTTCCAAGTGAACCCGGGAACTCCGGACCCCTATCGCCTAAAATTTTTCCGGACTATCAAATACGACCTAAGAAACCATAGTCACCGCCCGATTACAATATTTTTGTGTGCTATTGCCCACCCTTCCAAGTGGTTCCGGGACCCCCGGACCCCGATCGCCTAAAATTTTTCCGGGCCATCAGATACGACCTAAGGAACCATAGTAACTGCCCCGCCATCATCATTTCTCATTTTTTTGCATTTTTCGGCCAAAAAACTAGAATTACGCCCGATTCCCATATTTTCGTGTGCTATACCCACGCCTTCTAAGTGGTCCGGGGAGCCGCGGACCCCGATCGCCTAAAGATTTTTCGGACTATCAAATACGACCTAAGGTACCGTAGTCACCGCCCCACCATGATCGTTCCAAATGCTTTGCATTTTTCGGCCAAAAAACTAGAATTCCGTGCGATTTGCATATTTTAGTGTGCTATAGCTTACGCCTTCGGAGTGGTCCCGGGAGCCGTGGACCCCGATCGCCTAAAATTTTTCGGGCCATCAAATACGACCTAAGGAACCATAGTCACCGCCCCGCCATGATCGTTCCTCATTTATTGCGTTTTTCAGCCAAAAAACTAGAATTCCGCTCGATTACCATATTTTTGTGTGCTATTGCCCACGCCTTCCGAGTGGGCCGGGCCGCCGGACTCGGATCGCCTAAAAAATTTTTGGGCCATCAATTAGGACCTAAGGAACCATAGTCACCGCCTCGCCATGATCGTTCCTCATTTATAGCATTTCTTGGCCAAAAAATTAGAATTCCGCCCGATTCCCATATTTTTGTGTGCTATTGCCCACGCCATCCGAGTGGGTCGGGCCCCCCGGAGCCGGATCACCTAAAAATTTTCCGGACTATCAAATATGACCTAAGGAACCATAGTCACCGCCCCGCCATGATCGTTCCTCATTTTTTGCATTTTTCGGCCAAACAACTAGAATTCCGCAAGATCCCATATTTTTTTGTGTTATAGCCCACGCCTTCCGAGTGGTCCCGGGTCTCCGGACCCCTATCGCCTAAAATTTTTCCGGACTATCAAAAAAGACCTAAGGAACCATAGTCACCGCCCAGCCATGATCGTTCCTAGTTTTTCCGTTTTTCGGCCAAAAAACTAGAATTCCGCGCGATTCCCATATTTTCGTGTCCTATAGCCCACGCCTTCCAAGTGAACCCGGGAACTCCGGACCTCGATCGCTTAAAATTTTCCGGGACATCAAATACGACCTAAGGTACCATAGTCACCGCCCCACCACGATCGTTCCAAATGCTTTGCATTTTTCGGCCAAAAAATAAGAACTCCGCGCGATTTGCATATTTTAGTGTGCTATAGCTTACGCCTTCCGAGTGGTCCCGGGAGCCGTGGACCCCGATCGCCTAAAATTTTCCGGGCCATCAAATATGACCTAAGGAACCATAGTCACCGCCCCGTCATGATCGATCCTCATTTATTGCGTTTTTCGGCCAAAAAACTAGAATTCCGCTCGATTACCATATTTTTGTGTGCTATTGCCCACTCCTTCCGAGTGGGCCGGGCCGCCGGACTCGGATCGCCTAAAAACTTTTTGGGCCATCAATTAGGACCTAAGGAACCATAGTCACCGCCTCGCCATGATCGTTCCTCATTTTTTGCATTTCTTGGCCAAAAAACTAGAATTCCGCCCGATTCCCATATTTTTGTGTGCTATCGCCCACGCCTTCCGAGTGGGTCGGGCCCCCCGGAGCCGGATCGCCTAAAAATTTTCTGGACTATCAAATATGACCTAAGGAACCATAGTCACCACCCCGCCATGATCGTTCCTAGTCTTTTGTGTTTTTCAGCCAAAAAACTAGAATTCCGCGCGATTTCCATATTTTCGTGTGCTTTAGCCCACGCCTTCCAAGGGGTCCCGGGAACCCCAAACCCCAATCGCCTAAAATTTTCCGGGCCATCAAATATGACCTAAGGAACCATAGTCACCGCCCCGCCATGATCGTTCCTCATTTTTTGCATTTTTTGGCCATACAACTAGAATTCCGCGCGATCCCATATTTTAGTGTGTTATATATAGTCCACGCCTTCCGAGTGGTCCCGGGTCTCCGGACACCTATCGCCTAAAATTTTTTCGGACTATCAAATAAGACCTAAGGAACCATAGTCACCGCCCAGCCAGGATCGTTCCTAGTTTTTTCCGTTTTTCGGCCAAAAAACTAGAATTCCGCGCGATTCCCATATTTTCGTGTCCTATAGCCCACGCCTTCCAAGTGAACCCGTGAACTCCGGACCCCTATCACCTAAAATTTTTCCGGACTATCAAATACGACCTAAGGAACCATAGTCACCGCCCAGCCATGATCATTCCTCATTTGTTGCGTTTTTCGGCAAAAAACTAGAATTCCGCCCGATTACAATATTTTTGTGTGCTATTGCCCACCCTTCCTAGTGGTTCCGGGACCCCCGGACCCCGATCGCCTAAAAATTTTCCGGGCTGTCAAATACGACCTAAGGAACGATAGTAACAGCCCCGCAATCATCGTTTCTCATTTTTTGCATTTTTCGGCCAAAAAACTATAATTACGCCCGATTCCCATATTTTCGCGTGCTATACCCACGCCTTCCAAGTGGTACAGGTAGCCACAGACCCCGATCGCCTAAGAATTTTCTGGACTATCAAATACGACCTAAGGTACCATAGTCACCGCCCCACCATGATCGTTCCAAATGCTTTGCATTTTTCGGCCAAAAAACTAGAACTCCGCGCAATTTGCATATTTTAGTGTGCTATAGCTTACGCCTTCCGAGTAGTCCCGGGAGCCGTGGACCCCGATCGTCTAAAATTTTCCGGGCCATCAAATACGACCTAAGGAACCATAGTCACCTCCCCACCATGATCGTTCCACATTTATTGCGTTTTTCGACCAAAAAACTAGAATTCCGCTCGATTACCATATTTTTGTGTGCTATTGCCCACGCCTTCCGAGTAGGCCGGGCCGCCGGACTCGGATCGCCTAAAAAATTTTCGGGCAATCCATTAGGACCTAAGGAACCATAGTCACTGCCTCGCCATGATCGTTCCTCATTTTTTGCATTGCTTGGCCAAAAAAACTAGAATTCCGCCCGATTCCCATATTTTTGTGTGCTATCGCCCACTCCTTCCAAGTGGGTCGGGCCACCCGGAGTCGGATCGCCTAAAAATTTTCCGAACTATCAAATACGACCTAAGGAACCATAGTCACCGGCCCGCCATGATCGATCCTAGTCTTTTGTGTTTTTCAGCCAAAAAACTAGAATTCCGCGCGATTTCCATATTTTCGTGTGCTTTAGCCCACGCCTTCCAAGGGGTCCCGGGAACCCCGAACCTCGATCGCCTAAAATTTTCCGGGCCATCAAATACGACCTAAGGAACCATAGTCACCGCCCCACCATGATCGTTCCTCATTTTTTGCGTTTTTCGGCCAAACAACTAGAATTCCGCGCGATCCCATATTTTATTGTGTTATATATAGCCCACGCCTTCCGAGTGGTCCCGGGTCTCCGGACCCCTATCGCCTAAAATTTTTCCGGACTATCAAATAAGACCTAAGGAACCATAGTCCCCACCCAGCCATGATCGTTCCTAGTTTTTTCCGTTTTTCAGCCAAAAAACTAGAATTCCGCGTGATTCCCATATTTTCGTGTCCTATAGCCCACGCCTTCCAAGTGAACCCGGGAACTCCGGAATGATGATTCCTCATTTGTTGCGTTTTTCGCCCAAAAAACTAGAATTCCGCCCGATTACAATATTTTTGTGTGCTATTGCCCACCCTTCCAAGTGGTTCCGGGACCCCCGGACCCCGATCGCTTAAAATTTTTCCGGGCCATCAAATACGACCTAAGGAACCATAGTAACTGCCCCGCCATCATCATTTCTCATTTTTTGCATTTTTCGGCCAAAAAACTAGAATTACGCCCGATTCCCATATTTTCGTGTGCTATACCCACGCCTTCTAAGTGGTCCGGGGAGCCGCGGACCCCGATCGCCTAAAGATTTTTCGGACTATCAAATACGACCTAAGGTACCGTAGTCACCGCCCCACCATGATCGTTCCAAATGCTTTGCATTTTTCGGCCAAAAAATTAGAACTCTGCGCGATTTGCATATTTTAGTGTGCTATAGCTTACGCCTTTGGAGTGGTCCCGGGAGCCGTGGACCCCGATCGCCTAAAATTTTCCGGGCCATCAAATACGACCTAAGGAACCATAGTCACCGCCCTGCCATGATCGTTCCTCATTTATTGCGTTTTTCAGCCAAAAAACTAGAATTCCGCTCGATTACCATATTTTTGTGTGCTATTGCCCACGCTTTCCGAGTGGGCCGGGCCGCCGGACTCGGATCGCCTAAAAAATTTTTGGGCCATCAATTAGGACCTAAGGAACCATAGTCACCGCCTCGCCATGATCGTTCCTCATTTATAGCATTTCTTGGCCAAAAAATTATAATTCCGCCCGATTCCCATATTTTTGTGTGCTATTGCCCACGCCATCCGAGTGGGTCGGGCCCCCCGGAGCCGGATCACCTAAAAATTTTCCGGACTATCAAATATGACCTAAGGAACCATAGTCACCGCCCCGCCATGATCGTTCCTCATTTTTTGCATTTTTCGGCCAAACAACTAGAATTCCGCGCGATCCCATATTTTTTTGTGTTATAGCCCACGCCTTCCGAGTGGTCCCGGGTCTCCGGACCCCTATCGCCTAAAATTTTTCCGGACTATCAAAAAAGACCTAAGGAACCATAGTCACCGCCCAGGCATGATCGTTCCTAGTTTTTCCGTTTTTCGGCCAAAAAACTAGAATTCCGCGCGATTCCCATATTTTCGTGTCCTATAGCCCACGCCTTCCAAGTGAACCCGGGAACTCCGGACCTCGATCGCCTAAAATTTTCCGGGACATCAAATACGACCTAAGGTACCATAGTCACCGCCCCACCACGATCGTTCCAAATGCTTTGCATTTTTCGGCCAAAAAACAAGAACTCCGCGCGATTTGCATATTTTAGTGTGCTATAGCTTATGCCTTCCGAGTGGTCCCGGGAGCCGTGGACCCCGATCGCCTAAAATTTTCCGGGCCATCAAATATGACCTAAGGAACCATAGTCACCGCCCCGTCATGATCGATCCTCATTTATTGCGTTTTTCGGCCAAAAAACTAGAATTTCGCTCGATTACCATATTTTTGTGTGCTATTGCCCACGCCTTCCGAGTGGGCCGGGCCGCCGGACTCGGATCGCCTAAAAACTTTTTGGGCCATCAATTAGGACCTAAGGAACCATAGTCACCGCCTCGCCATGATCGTTCCTCATTTTTTGCATTTCTTGGCCAAAAAACTAGAATTCCGCCCGATTCCCATATTTTTGTGTGCTATCGCCCACGCCTTCCGAGTGGGTCGGGCCCCCCGGAGCCGGATCGCCTAAAAATTTTCCGGACTATCAAATATGACCTAAGGAACCATAGTCACCACCCCGCCATGATCGTTCCTAGTCTTTTGTGTTTTTCAGCCAAAAAACTAGAATTCCGCGCGATTTCCATATTTTCGTGTGCTTTAGCCCACGCCTTCCAAGGGGTCCCGGGAACCCCAAACCCCAATCGCCTAAAATTTTCCGGGCCATCAAATATGACCTAAGGAACCATAGTCACCGCCCCGCCATGATCGTTCCTCATTTTTTGCATTTTTTGGCCATACAACTAGAATTCCGCGCGATCCCATATTTTAGTGTGTTATATATAGTCCACGCCTTCCGAGTGGTCCCGGGTCTCCGGACACCTATCGCCTAAAATTTTTTCGGACTATCAAATAAGACCTAAGGAACCATAGTCACCGCCCAGCCAGGATCGTTCCTAGTTTTTTCCGTTTTTCGGCCAAAAAACTAGAATTCCGCGCGATTCCCATATTTTCGTGTCCTATAGCCCACGCCTTCCAAGTGAACCCGTGAACTCCGGACCCCTATCACCTAAAATTTTTCCGGACTATCAAATACGACCTAAGGAACCATAGTCACCGCCCAGCCATGATCATTCCTCATTTGTTGCGTTTTTCGGCAAAAAACTAGAATTCAGCCGGATTACAATATTTTTGTGTGCTATTGCCCACCCTTCCTAGTGGTTCCGGGACCCCCGCACCCCGATCGCCTAAAAATTTTCCGGGCTGTCAAATACGACCTAAGGAACGATAGTAACAGCCCCGCAATCATCGTTTCTCATTTTTTGCATTTTTCGGCCAAAAAACTAGAATTACGCCCGATTCCCATATTTTCGTGTGCTATACCCACGCCTTCCAAGTGGTACAGGTAGCCACAGACCCCGATCGCCTAAGAATTTTCTGGACTATCAAATACGACCTAAGGTACCATAGTCACCGCCCCACCATGATCATTCCAAATGCTTTGCATTTTTCGGCCAAAAAACTAGAACTCCGCGCGATTTGCATATTTTAGTGTGCTATAGCTTACGCCTTCCGAGTGGTCCCGGGAGCCGTGGACCCCGATCGTCTAAAATTTTCCGGGCCATCAAATACGACCTAAGGAACCATAGTCACCGCCCAGCCATGATCGTTCCTCATTTATTGCGTTTTTCGGCCAAAAAACTAGAATTCCGCTCGATTACCATATTTTTGTGTGCTATTGCCCACGCCTTCCGAGTGGGCCGGGCCGCCGGACTCGGATCGCCTAAAAAATTTTCAGGCCATCAATTAGGACCTAAGGAACCATAGTCACTGCCTCGCCATGATCGTTCCTCATTTTTTGCATTTCTTGGCCAAAAAAACTAGAATTCCGCCCGATTCCCATATTTTTGTGTGCTATCGCCCACTCCTTCCAAGTGGGTCGGGCCACCCGGAGTCGGATCGCCTAAAAATTTTCCGAACTATCAAATACGACCTAAGGAACCATAGTCACCGGCCCGCCATGATCGATCCTAGTCTTTTGTGTTTTTCAGCCAAAAAACTAGAATTCCGCGCGATTTCCATATTTTCGTGTGCTTTAGCCCACGCCTTCCAAGGGGACCCGGGAACCCCGAACCCCGATCGCCTAAAATTTTCCGGGCCATCAAATACGACCTAAGGAACCATAGTCACCGCCCCACCATGATCGTTCCTCATTTTTTGCGTTTTTCGGCCAAACAATTAGAATTCCGCACGATCCCATATTTTATTGTGTTATATATAGCCCACGCCTTCCGAGTGGTCCCGGGTCTCCGGACCCCTATCGCCTAAAATTTTTCCGGACTATCAAATAAGACCTAAGGAACCATAGTCCCCACCCAGCCATGATCGTTCCTAGTTTTTTCCGTTTTTCAGCCAAAAAACTAGAATTCCGCGTGATTCCCATATTTTCGTGTCCTATAGCCCACGCCTTCCAAGTGAACCCGGGAACTCCGGACCCCTATCACCAAAAATTTTTCCGGACTATCAAATACGACCTAAGGAACCATAGTCACCGCCCAGCCATGAGCATTCCTCATTTGTTGCGTTTTTCGGCCAAAAAACTAGAATTCCGCCCGATTACAATATTTTTGTGTGCTATTGCCCACCCTTCCAAATGGTTCTGAGACCCCCGGACCCCGATCGCCTAAAAATTTTCCAGGCCGTCAAATACGACCTAAGGAACGATAGTAACAGCCCCGCCATCATCGTTTCTCATTTTTTGCATCTTTCGGCCAAAAAACTAGAATTACGCCCGATTCCCATATTTTCGTGTGCTATACCCACGCCTTCCAAGTGGTACGGGTAGCCGCAGACCCCTGTATGGAAATCTCTTGAGAGAAGGAACGCTTTTCTAAGCGAGGATCGCCTAAGAATTTTCTGGACTATCAAATACGACCTAAGGTACCATAGTCACCACCCGACCATGATCGTTCCAAATGCTTTGCATTTTTCGGCCAAAAAACTAGAACTACGTGCGATTTGCATATTTTAGTGTGCTATAGCTTACGCCTTCCGAGTGGTCCCGGGAGCCGTGGACCCCGATCGTCTAAAATTTTCCGGGCCATCAAATACGACCTAAGGAACCATAGTCACCTCCCTTGCCATGATCGTTCCTCATTTATTGCGTTTTTCAGCCAAAAAACTAGAATTCCGCTCGATTACCATATTTTTGTGTGCTATTGCCCACGCCTTCCGAGTGGGCCGGGCCGCCGGACTCGGATCGCCTAAAAACTTTTCGGCCATCAATTAGGACCTAAGGAACCATAGTCACCACCTCGCCATGATCGTTCCTCATTTTTTGCATTTTTGGCCAAAAAAATAGAATTCCGCTCGATTACCATATTTTTGATTGATATTGCCCATGCCTTCCGAGTGGGCCGGGCCGCCGGACTCGGATCGCCTAAAAAAATTTCGGGCCATCAATTAGGACCTAAGGAACCATAGTCACCGCCTCGCCATGATCGTTCCTCATTTTTTGCATTTTTTGGCAAAAAAACTAGAATTCCACCCGATTCCCATAATTTTGTGTGCTATCGCCCACGCCTTCCGAGTGGGTCGGCCCCCCCTGGAGCCCGATCACCTAAAAATTTTCCGGACTATCAAATATGACCTAAGGAACCATAATCACCGCCCCGCCATGATCGTTCCTAGTCTATTGCATTTTTCAGCCAAAAACATAGAATTCCGCGCGATTTCCATATTTTCTTGTGCTTTAGCCCACGCCTTCCAAGGGGTCCCGGGAACCCCGAACCCCGATCGCCTAAAAATTTTCCGGGCCATCAAATACGACCTAAGGAACCATAGTAACCACCCCGCCATGATCGTTCCTCATTTTTTGCATTTTTCGGCCAATCAACTAGAATTCCGCGCGATTCCCATATTTTTGTGTGTTATAGCCCACGCCTTCCGAGTTGTCCCGGGACCTCCTGACCCCTATCGCCTAAAATTTTTCCGGACCTTCAAATACAACCTAAGGAACCATAGTATCCGCCCCGCCATCATCGTTTCTCATTTTTTGTATTTTTCGGCCAAAAAACTAGAATTACGCCCGATTCCCATATTTTCGTGTGCTATACCCACGCCTTCCAAGTGGTCCGGGGAGCCGCGGACCCCGATCGGCTAAAAATTTTCCGGTCTATCAAATATGACCTAAGGTACCATAGTCACCGCCCCACCATGATAGTTCCAAATGCTTTGCCTTTTTCGGCAAAAAAACTAGAACTCCGCGCGATTTGCATATTTTAGTGTGCTATAGCTTACGCCTTCCGAGTGGTCCCGGGAGCCATGGACCCCGATCGCCTAAAATTTTCCGGGCCATCAAATACGACCTAAGGAACCATAGTCACCGCCCCGCCATGATCGATCCTCATTTATTGCGTTTTTCGGCCAAAAAACTAGAATTCCGCTCGAATACCATAATTTTGTGTGCTATTGCCCACGCCTTCCGAGTGGGCCGGGCCGCCGGACTCGGATCGCCTAAAAACTTTTCGGCCATCAATAAGGACCTATGGAACCATAGTCACCGCCTCGCCATGATCGTTTCTCATTTTTTGCATTTTTTTGCCAAAAAACTAGAATTCCGCCCGATTCCCATATTTTTGTGTGCTATCGCCCACGCCTTCCGAGTGGGTCGGGCCCCCGGAGCCGGATCGCCTAAAAATTTTCCGGACTATCAAATACGACCTAAGGAACCATAGTCACCGCCCCGCCATGATCATTCCTAGTCTTTTGTGTTTTTCAGCCTAAAAACTAGAATTCCGCGCGATTTCCATATTTTCGTGTGCTTTAGCCCACGCCTTCCAAGGGGTCCCGGGAACCCCGAACCCCGATCGCTTAAAAATTTTCTGGGCCATCAAATACCACCTAAGTAACCATAGTAACCACTCCCCCATGATCGTTCCTCATTTTTTGCGTTTTTCGGCCAAACAACTAGAATTCCGCGCGATTTCCATATTTTTGTGTGTTATAGCCCACGCCTTCCGAGTGGTCCCGGGACCTCCTGACCCCTATCGCCTAAAATTTTTCCGGACTATCAAATACGACCTAAGGAACCTTAGTATCCGCCCCGCCATGATCATTCCTTATTTTTTGCGTTTTTCGGCCAAACAACAATAATTTCGCGCGATTCCCATATTTTTGTGTGTTATAACCCACACCTTCCGAGTGGTCCCGGGACCTCCGGACCCCTATCGCCTAAAATTTTTCCGGACTATCAAATAAGACCTAAGGAACCATAGTATCTGCCCCGCCATCATCTTTTCTCATTTTTTGCATTTTTCGGCCAAAAAACTAGAATTACGCCCGATTCCCATATTTTCGTGTGCTATACCCACGCCTTCCAAGTGGTACGGGTAGCCGCAGACCCCGATCGCCTAAAAATTTTCTGGACTATCAAATACGATCTAAGGTACCATAGTCACCGCCCCACCATGATCGTTCCAAATGCTTTGCATTTTTCGACCAAAAAACTAGAACTCCGCGCGATTTGCATATTTTAGTGTGCTATAGCTTACGCCTTCCAAGTGGTCCAGGGAGCCGCGGACCCCGATCGCCTAAAAATTTTCTGGACTATCAAATACGAACTAAGGTACCATAGTCACCGCCCCGCCATGATCGTTCCAAATGCTTTGCATTTTTCGGCCAAAAAACTAGAACTCCGCGCGATTTGCATATTTTAGTGTGCTATAGCTTACGCTTTCCGAGTGGTCCCAAGAGCCGCGGACCCAGATCGCCTAAAATTTTTCCGGGCAATCAAATAAGACCAAAGGAACCATAGTCACCGCCCTGCCAAGATCTTTCAACATTTTTTGCATGTTACTAAAAAAGACCTAGAATTTCGCCCGATTCCCATATTTTCGTGTACTATACCCACGTATATCGAGTGGTCCCAAGAGCCGCGGATCCCGATCGGCTAAAATTTTTCCGGGCAATCAACTTCGACCTAAGGAACCATAGTATCCGCCCCGCCATGATCGTTCCTTATTTTTTTGCGTTTTTCGGCCAAACAACTAGAATTCCGCGCGATTCCCATATTTTTGTGTAATAGCCCACACCTTCCGAGTGGTCCCGGGTCTCCGGACCCCTATTGCCTAAAATTTTATCGGACTATCAAATAAGACCTAAGGAACCATAGTCACCGCCCAGCCATGATCGTTCCTAGTTTTTTCCGTTTTTCGGCCCAAAAACTAGGATTCCGCGTGATTCCCATATTTTCGTGTCCTATAGCCCACGCCTTCCAAGTGAACCCGGGAACTCCGGACCCCTATCGCCTAAAATTTTCCCGGACTATCAAATACGACTTACGGAACCATAGTCACCGCCCAGCCATGATCGTTCCTCATTTTTTGCATTTTTCGGCCAAACAACTAGAATTCCGCGCGATTCCCATATTTTTGTGTGTTATAGCCCACGCCTTCCCAGTGGTCCCGGGACCTCCGGACCCCCATCGCCTATTATTTTTCCGTACAATCAAATAAGACCAAAGGAACCATAGTCACCGCCCTGCCAAGATCTTTCCACATTTTTCGCGTTCTTCGGCCAAACAACTAGAATTCCGCGCGATTCCCATATTTTTGTGTGTTATAGCCCACGCCTTCCGAGTGGTCCCGGGACCTCCGGACCCCCATCGCCTATTATTTTTCTGGAAAATCAAATAAGACCAAAGGAACCATAGTCACCGCCCTGCCAAGATCTTTCCACATTTTTTGCATGTTACTGAAAAAGAGCTAGAATTCCGTGCGATCCCATATTTTTGTGTGTTATAGCCTACGCCTTCCGAGTGGTCCCGGGTCTCTGGACCCCTATCGCCTAAAATTTTTCCGGACTATCAAATAAGACCTAAGGAACCATAGTCACCACCCATCCATGATCGTTCCTAGTTTTTTCCGTTTTTCGGCCAAAAAACTAGAATTCCGCGCGATTCCCATATTTTCGTGTGCTATTGCCCACCCTTCCAAGTGATTCCGGGACCCCCGGACCCCGATCGCCTAAAATTTTTTCGGGCCGTCAAATACGACCTAAGGAACCATGGTAACCGCCCCGCCATCATCGTTTCTCATTTTTTCCATTTTTCGGCCAAAAAACTTGAATTACGCCCGATTCCCATATTTTCGTGTGCTATACCCACGCCTTCCAAGTGGTCCGGGGAGCCGCGGACCCCGATCGCCTAAAAATTTTCTGGACTATCAAATAAGACCTAAGGTACCATAGTCACCGCCCCACCAGCCAAAAAACTAGAACTCCGCGCGATTTGCATATTTTAGTGTGCTATAGCTTATGCCTTCCGAGTGGTCCGAAGAGCCGCGGACCCAGATCGCCTAAAATATTTCCTGGCAATAAAATACGACCTAAGGAACCATACTATCCGCCCCACCATGATCGTTCCTTATTTTTTTGCATTTTTCGGCCAAACAACTAGAATTCCGCGCGATTCCCATATTTTTGTGTGTTATAGCCCACACCTTCCGAGTGGTCCCGGGTCTCCGGACCCCTATCGCCTAAAAGTTTTCCGGACTATCAAATAAGACCTAAGGAACCATAGTCACCGCCCAGCCATGATTGTTCCTAGGTTTTTCCGTTTTTCGGCCAAAAAACTAGAATTCCGCGCGATTCCCATATTTTCGTGTCCTATAGCCCACGCCTTCCAAGTGAACCCGGGAACTCCGGACCCCTATCGCCTAAAATTTTTCCGGACAATCAAATACGACCTAAGGAACCATAGTCACCGCCCAGCCATGATCGTTCCTCATTTTTTGCGTTTTTCGGCCAAACAACTAGAATTTCGCGCGATTCCCATATTTTTGTGTGTTATAGCCCACTCCTTCCGAGTGGTCCCGGGACCTCCGGACCCCCATCTCCTAATATTTTTCCGGACAATCAAATAAGACCAAAGGAACCATAGTCACCGCCCTGCCAAGATCTTTCAACATTTTTTGCATGTTACTGAAAAAGACCTAGAATTTCGCCTGATTCCCATATTTTCGTGAGCTATACCCACGTATTCCAACTGGTCCCAAGAGCCGCGGACCCCGATCGGCTAAAAATTTTCCGGGCAATCAACTTCGACCTAAGGAACCATAGTATCCGCCCCGCCATGATCGTTCCTTATTTTTTTGCGTTTTTCGGCCAAACAACTAGAATTCCGCGCGATTCCCATATTTTTGTGTAATAGCCCACACCTTCCGAGTGGTCCCGGGTCTCCGGACCCCTATTGCCTAAAATTTTATCGGACTATCAAATAAGACCTAAGGAACCATAGTCACCGCCCAGCCATGATCGTTCCTAGTTTTTTCCGTTTTTCGGCCCAAAAACTAGGATTCCGCGTGATTCCCATATTTTCGTGTCCTATAGCCCACGCCTTCCAAGTGAACCCGGGAACTCCGGACCCCTATCGCCTAAAATTTTCCCGGACTATCAAATACGACTTACGGAACCATAGTCACCGCCCAGCCATGATCGTTCCTCATTTTTTGCATTTTTCGGCCAAACAACTAGAATTCCGCGCGATTCCCATATTTTTGTGTGTTATAGCCCACGCCTTCCCAGTGGTCCCGGGACCTCCGGACCCCCATCGCCTATTATTTTTCCGTACAATCAAATAAGACCAAAGGAACCATAGTCACCGCCCTGCCAAGATCTTTCCACATTTTTCGCGTTCTTCGGCCAAACAACTAGAATTCCGCGCGATTCCCATATTTTTGTGTGTTATAGCCCACACCTTCCGAGTGGTCCCGAATCTCCGGACCCCTATCGCCTTAAAGTTTTCCGGACTATCAAATAAGACCTAAGGAACCATAGTCACCGCCCAGCCATGATTGTTCCTAGGTTTTTCCGTTTTTCGGCCAAAAAACTAGAATTCCGCGCGATTCCCATATTTTCGTGTGCTATTGCCCACCCTTCCAAATGATTCCGGGACCCCCGGACCCCGATCGCCTAAAATTTTTCCGGGCCGTCAAATACGACCTAAGGAACCATAGTAACCGCCCCGCCATCATCGTTTCTCAGTTTTTGCATTTTTCGGCCAAAAAACTTGAATTACGCCCGATTCCCATATTTTCGTGTGCTATACCCACGCCTTCCAAGTGGTCCGGGGAGCCGCGGACCCCGATCGCCTAAAAATTTTCTGGACTATCAAATACGACCTAAGGTACCATAGTCACCGCCCCACCAGCAAAAAAACTAGAGCTCCGCGCGATTTGCATATTTTAGTGTGCTATAGCTTATGCCTTCCGAGTGGTCCGAAGAGCCGCGGACCCAGATCGCCTAAAATATTTCCTGGCAATAAAATACGACCTAAGGAACCATACTATCCGCCCCGCCATGATCGTTCCTTATTTTTTTTGCGTTTTTCGGCCAAACAACTAGAATTCCGCGCGATTCCCATATTTTTGTGTTCTATAGCCCACACCTTCCGAGTGGTCCCGGGTCTCCGGACCCCTATCGCCTAAAAGTTTTCCGGACTATCAAATAAGACCTAAGGAACCATAGTTACCGCCCAGCCATGATTGTTCCTAGGTTTTTCCGTTTTTCGGCCAAAAAACTAGAATTCCGCGCGATTCCCATATTTTCGTGTCCTATAGCCCACGCCTTCCAAGTGAACCCGGGAACTCCGGACCCCTATCGCCTAAAATTTTTCCGGACTATCAAATACGACCTAAGGAACCATAGTCACCGCCTAGCCATGATCGTTCCTCATTTTTTGCGTTTTCGGCCAAACAACTAGAATTTCGCGCGATTCCCATATTTTTGTGTGTTATAGCCCACTCCTTCCGAGTGGTCCCGGGACCTCCGGACCCCCATCTCCTAATATTTTTTCGGACAATCAAATAAAACCAAAGGAACCATAGTCACCGCCCTGCCAAGATCTTTCAACATTTTTTGCATGTTACTGAAAAAGACCTAGAATTTCGCCCGATTCCCATATTTTCGTGTGCTATACCCACGTATTCCGAGTGGTCCCAAGAGCCGCGGACCCCGATCGGCTAAAATTTTTCCGGGCAATCAAATTCGACCTAAGGAACCATAGTATCCGCCCCGCCATGATCGTTCCTTATTTTTTGCATTTTTCGGCCATACAACTAGAATTCCGCGCGATTCACATATTTTTGTGTGTTATAGCCCACGCCTTCCGAGTGGTCCCGGGACCTCCGGACCCCCATCGTCTAATATTTTTCTGGATAATCAAATAAGACCAAAGGAACCATAGTCACCGCCCTGCCAAGATCTTTCCACATTTTTTGCATGTTACTGAAAAAGACCTAGAATTTCGCGTGATTCCCATATTTTCGTGAGCTATACCCACGCATTCCCAGTGGTCCCAAGAGCCGCGGACCCTGATCGCCTAACATTTTTCCGGGCAATCAAATACGACCTAAGGAACCATAGTATCCGCCCCGCCATGATCGTTCCTTATTTTTTGCGTTTTTCGGCCAAACAACTAGAATTCCGCGTGATTCCCATATTTTTGTGTGTTATAGCCCACACCTTCCGAGTGGTCCCGGGACCTCCGGACCCCTATCGCCTAAAATTTTTCCGAACTATCAAATAAGACCTAAGGAACCATAGTATCCGCCCCGCCATCATCGTTTCTCATTTTTTGCATTTTTCGGCCAAAAAACTAGAATTACGCCCGATTCCCATATTTTCGTGTGCTATACCCACGCCTTCCAAGTGGTACGGGTAGCCGCAGACCCCGATCGCCTAAAAATTTTTAGGACTATCAAATACGACCTAAGGTACCATAGTCACCGCCCCACCATTATCGTTCCAAATGCTTTGCATTTTTCGGCCAAAAAACTAGAACTCCGCGCGATATGCATATTTTAGTGTGCTATAGCTTACGCCTTCCAAGTGGTCTAGGGAGCCGCGGACCCCGATCGCCTAAAAATTTTCTAGACTATCAAATACAAACTAAGGTACCATAGTCACTGCCCCATCATGATCGTTCCAAATGCTTTGCATTTTTTGGCCAAAAAACTAGAACTCCGCTCGATTTGCATATTTTAGTGTGCTATAGCTTACGCTTTCCGAGTGGTCCCAAGAGCCGCAGACCCAGATCGTCTAAAATTTTTCCGGGCAATAAAATACGACCTAAGGAACCATAGTATCCACCCCGCCATGATCGTTCCTTATTGTTTTGCATTTTTTGGCCAAACAACTAGAATTCCGCGCGATTCCCATATTTTTGTGTGTTATAGCCCACGCCTTCCGAGTGGTCCCGGGTCTCCGGACCCCTATCGCCTAAAATTTTATCGGACTATCAAATAAGACCTAAGGAACCATAGTCACCGCCCAGCCATGATCGTTCCATGTTTTTTCCGTTTTTCGGCAAAAAAACTAGGATTCCGCGTGATTCCCATATTTTCGTATCCTATAGCCCACGCCTTCCAAGTGAACCCGGGAACTCCGGACCCCTATCGCCTAAAATTTTTCCGGACTATCAAATACGACTTAAGGAACCATAGTCACCGCCCAGCCATGATCGTTCCTCATTTTTTGTGTTTTTCGGCCAAACAACTAGAATTCCGCGCGATTCCCATATTTTTGTGTGTTATAGCCCACGCCTTCCGAGTGGTCCCGGGACCTCCGGACCCCCATCGCCTATTATTTTTCCGGACAATCAAATAAGACCAAAGGAACCATAGTCACCGCCCTGCCAAGATCTTTCCACATTTTTTGCATGTTACTGAAAAAGACCTAGAATTCCGTGCGATCCCATATTTTTGTGTGTTATAACCCACGCCTTCCGAGTGGTCCCGGGTCTCTGGACCCCTATTGCCTAAAATTTTTCCGGACTATCAAATAAGACCTAAGGAACAGTAGTCACAACCCATCCATGATCGTTCCTAGTTTTTTCTGTTTTTCGGCCAAAAAACTAGAATTCCGCGCGATTCCCATATTTTCGTGTGCTATTGCCCACCCTTCCAAGTGATTCCGGGACCCCCGGACCCCGATCGCCTAAAATTTTTCCGGGCCGTCAAATACGACCTAAGGAACCATAGTAACCGCCTCGCCATCATCGTTTCTAATTTTTTGCATTTTTCGGCCAAAAAACTTGAATTACGCCCGATTCCCATATTTTCGTGTGCTATACCCACGCCTTCCAAGTGGTCCGGGGAGCCGCGGACCCCGATTGCCTGAAATTTTTCTGGACTATCAAATACGACCTAAGGTACCATAGTCACCGCCCCACCAGCCAAAAAACTAGAACTCCGCACGATTTGCATATTTTAGTGTGCTATAGCTTATGCCTTCCGAGTGGTCCGAAGAGCCGCGGACCCAGATCGCCTAAAATTTTTCCTGGCAATAAAATACGACCTAAGGAACCATAGTATCCGCCCCGCCATGATCGTTCCTTATTTTTTGCGTTTTTCGGCCAAACAACTAGAATTCCGCGCGATTCCCATATTTTTGTGTGTTATAGCCCACACCTTCCGAGTGGTCCCGGGTCTCCGGACCCCTATCGCCTAAAAGTTTTCCGGACTATCAAATAAGACCTAAGGAACCATAGTCACCGCCCAGCCATGATTGTTCCTAGGTTTTTCCGTTTTTCGGCCAAAAAACTAGAATTTCGCGCGATTCCCATATTTTCGTGTCCTATAGCCCACGCCTTCCAAGTGAACCCGGGAACTCCGGACCCCTATCGCCTAAAATTTTTCCGGACTATCAAATATGACCTAAGGAACCATAGTCACCGCCCAGCCATGATCGTTCCTCATTTTTTGCGTTTTTCGGCCAAATAACTAGAATTTCGCGCGATTCCCATATTTTTGTGTGTTATAGCCCATGCCTTCCGAGTGGTCCCGAGACCTCCGGACCCCCATCGTCTAATATTTTTCCGGACAATCAAATAAGACCAAAGGAACCATAGTCACCGCCCTGCCAAGATCTTTCCACATTTTTTGCATGTTACTGAAAAAGACCTAGAATTTCGCGTGATTCCCATATTTTCGTGAGCTATACCCACGCATTCCGAGTGGTCCCAAGAGCCGCGGACCCTGATCGCCTAACATTTTTCCGGGCAATCAAATACGACCTAAGGAACCATAGTATCCGCCCCGCCATGATCGTTCCTTATTTTTTGCGTTTTTCGGCCAAACAACTAGAATTCCGCGTGATTCCCATATTTTTGTGTGTTATAGCCCACACCTTCCGAGTGGTCCCGGTATCTCCGGACCCCTATAGCCTAAAATTTTTCCGGGCAATCAAATACGACCTAAGGAACCATAATATCCGCCCCGCCATGATCGTTCCTCATTTTTTTTGTTTTTCGGCCAAAAAACTAGAGTTCCGCCCGATTCCCATATTTTCGTGTGCTATACCCACGCTTTCCAAGTGGTACGGGTAGCCGCAGACCCCGATCGCCTAAAAATTTTCTGGACTATCAAATACGACCTAAGGTACCATAGTCACCGCCCCACCATGATCGTTCCAAATGCTTTGCATTTTTCGGCCAAAAAACTAGAACTCTGCGCGATTTGCATATTTTAGTGTGCTATAGCTTACGCCTTCCAAGTGGTCCAGGGAGTCGCGGACCCCGATCGCCTAAAAATTTTCTGGACTATCAAATACGAACTAAGGTACCATAGTCACCGCCCCACCATGATCGTTCCAAATGCTTTGCATTTTTCGGCCAAAAAACTAGAACTTCGCGCGATTTGCATATTTTAGTGTGCTATAGCTTACGCTTTCCGAGTGGTCCCAAGAGCCGCGGACCCAGATCGCCTAAAATTTTTCCGGGCAATAAAATACGACCTAAGGAACCATAGTATCCGCCCCGCCATGATCGTTCCTTATTTTTTTGCGTTTTTCGGCCAAACAACTAGAATTCCGCGCGATTCCCATATTTTTGTGTGTTATAGCCCACACCTTCCGAGTGGTCCCGGGTCTCCGGACCCCTATCACCTAAAATTTTATCGGTCTATCAAATAAGACCTAAGGAACCATAGTCACCGCCCAGCCATGATCGTTCCTAGTTTTTTCCGTTTTTCGGCCAAAAAACTAGGATTCCGCGTGATTCCCATATTTTCGTGTGCTATACCCATGTATTCCGAGTGAACCCGGGAACTCCGGACCCCTATCGCCTAAAATTTTTCCGGACTATCAAATACGACTTAAGGAACCATAGTCACCGCCCAGCCATGATCGTTCCTCATTTTTTGCGTTTTTCGGCCAAACAACTAGAATTCCGCGCGATTCCCATATTTTTGTGTGTTATAGCCCACGCCTTCCGAGTGGTCCCGGGACTTCCGGACCCCCATCGCCTAATATTTTTCCGGACAATCAAATAAGACCAAAGGAACCATAGTCACCGCCCTGCCAAGATCTTTCCACATTTTTTGCATGTTACTGAAAAAGACCTAGAATTTCGCCCGATTCCCATATTTTCGTGTGCTATACCCACGCATTCCTAGTGGTCCCGGTCTCCGGACCCTTATCGCCTAAAATTTTTCCGGACTATCAAATAAGACCTAAGGAACCATAGTCACCACCCATCCATGATCGTTCCTAGTTTTTTCCATTTTTTGGCCAAAAAACTAGAATTCCGCGCGAATCCCATATTTTCGTGTGCTATTGCCCACCCTTCCAAGTGGTTCCGGGACCCCCGGACCCCGATCGCCTAAAAATTTTCCGGGCCGTCAAATACGACCTAAGGAACCATAGTAACCGCCACGCCATCATCGTTTCTCATTTTTTGCATTTTTCGGCCAAAAAACTTGAATTACGCCCGATTCCCATATTTTCGTGTGCTATACCCACGCCTTCCAAGTGGTCCGGGGAGCCGCGGACCCCGATCGCCTAAAAATTTTCTTGACTATCAAATATGACCTAAGGTACCATAGTCACCGCCCCACCAGCCAAAAAACTAGAACTCCGCGCGATTTGCATATTTTAGTGTGTTATAGCTTATGCCTTCCGAGTGGTCAGAAGAGCCGAGGACCTAGATCGCCTAAAATTTTTCCTGGCAATAAAATATGACCTAAGGAACCATAGTATCCGCCCCGCCATGATCGTTCCTTATTTTTTTGCATTTTTCGGCCAAACAACTAGAATTCCGCGCGATTCCCATATTTTTGGGTGTTATAGCCCACACCTTCCGAGTGGTCCCGGATCTCCGGACCCCTATCGCCTAAAAGTTTTCCGGACTATCAAATAAGACCTAAGGAACCATAGTCACTGCCCAGCCATGATTGTTCCTAGGTTTTTTCGTTTTTCGGCCAAAAAACTAGAATTCCGCACGATTCCCATATTTTTGTGTCCTATAGCCCACGCCTTCCAAGTGAACCCGGGAACTCCGGACCCCTATCGCCTAAAATTTTTCCGGACTATCAAAAATGACCTAAGGAACCACAGTCACCGCCCAGCCATGATCGTTCCTCATTTTTTTGCGTTTTTCGGCAAAACAACTAGAATTCCGCGCGATTCCCATATTTTTGTGTGTTATAGCCCACGCCTTCCGAGTGGTCCCGGGACCTCTGGACCCCCATCTCCTAATATTTTTCCCGACAATCAAATAACACCAAAGGAACCATAGTCACCGCCCTGCCAAGATCTTTCAACATTTTTTGCATGTTACTGAAAAAGACCTAGAATTTCGCCCGATTCCCATATTTTCGTGTGCTATACCCATGTATTCCGAGTGGTCCCAAGAACCGCGGACCCCGATCGCCTAAAATTTTTCCGGGCAATAAAATTCGACCCAAGGAACCATAGTATCCACCCCTCCATGATCGTTCCTTATTTTTTGCATTTTTCGGCCAAACAACTAGAATTCCGCGCGATTCACATATTTTTGTGTGTTATAGCCCACGCCTTCCGAGTGGTCCCGGGACCTCCGGACCCCCATCGTCTAATATTTTTCCGGACAATCAAATAAGACCAAAGGAACCATAGTCACCGCCCTGCCAAGATCTTTCCACATTTTTTGCATGTTACTGAAAGAGACCTAGAATTTCGCGTGATTCCCATATTTTCGTGAGCTATACCCACGCATTCCGAGTGGTCCCAAGAGCCGCGGACCCTGATCGCCTAACATTTTTCCGGGCAATCAAATACGACCTAAGGAACCATAGTATCCGCCCCGCCATGATCGTTCCTTATTTTTTGCATTTTTCGGCCAAACAACTAGAATTCCGCGTGATTCCCATATTTTTGTGTGTTATAGCCCACACCTTCCGAGTGGTCCCGGTATCTCCGGACCCCTATCGCCTAAAAATTTTCCGGGCAATCAAATACGACCTAAGGAACCATAGTATCCTCCCCGCCTTGATCGTTCCTCATTTTTTTCATTTTTCGGCCAAACAACTAGAATTCCGCGCGATCCCATATTTTTGTGTGTTATAGCCCACGCCTTCCGAGTGGTCCCGGGACCTCCGGACCCCCATCTCCTAATATTTTTCCGGACAATCAAATAAGACCAAAGGAACCATAGTCACCGCCCTGCCAAGATCTTTCAACATTTTTTGCATGTTACTGAAAAAGACCTAGAATTTCGCCCGATTCCCATATTTTCGTACCCACGTATTCCGAGTGGTCCCAAGAGCCGCGGACCCCGATCGCCTAAAAATTTTCCGGGCAATCATATTCGACCTAAGGAACCATAGTATCTGCCCCGCCATGATCGTTCCTTATTTTTTGCATTTTTCGGCCAAACAACTAGAATTCCGCGCGATTCACATATTTTTGTGTGTTATAGCCCACGCCTTCCGAGTGGTCCCGGGACCTCTGGACCCCCATCGTCTAATATTTTTCCGGACAATCAAATAAGACCAAAGGAACCATAGTCACCGCCCTGCCAAGATCTTTCCACATTTTTTGCATGTTACTGAAAAAGACCTAGAATTTCGCGTGATTCCCATATTTTCGTGAGCTATACCCACGCATTCCGAGTGGTCCCAAGAGCCGCGGACCCTGATCGCCTAACATTTTTTCGGGCAATCAAATACGACCTAAGGAACCATAGTATCCGCCCCGCCATGATCGTTCCTTATTTTTTGCGTTTTTCGGCCAAACAACTAGAATTCCGCGTGATTCCCATATTTTTGTGTGTTATAGCCCACACCTTCCGAGTGGTCCCGGTATCTCCGGACCCCTATAGCCTAAAATTTTTCCGGGCAATCAAATACGACCTAAGGAACCATAGTATCCACCCCGCCATGATCGTTCCTCATTTGTTTCGTTTTTCGGCCAAAAAACTAGAATTTCGCCCGATTTCCATATTTTCGTGTGCTATACCCACGCCTTCCAAGTGGTACGGGTAGCCGCAGACCCCGATCGCCTAAAAATTTTCTGGACTATCAAATACGACCTAAGGTACCATAGTCACCGCCCCACCATGATCGTTCCAAATGCTTTGCATTTTTCGGCCAAAAAACTAGAACTCCGCGCGATTCGCATATTTTAGTGTGCTATAGCTTACGCCTTCCAAGTGGTCCAGGGAGCCGCGGACCCCGATCGCCTAAAAATTTTCTGGACTATCAAATACGAACTAAGGTACCATAGTCACCACCCCACCATGATCGTTCCAAATGCTTTGCATTTTTCGGCCAAAAAACTAGAACTCCGCGCGATTTGCATATTTTAGTGTGCTATAGCTTACGCTTTCCGAGTGGTCCCAAGAGCCGCGGACCCAGATCGCCTAAAATTTTTCCAGGCAATAAAATACGAACTAAGGAACCATAGTATCCGCCCTGCCATGATCGTTCCTTATTTTTTTGCGTTTTTCGGCCAAACAACTAGAATTCCACGCGATTCCCATATTTTTGTGTGTTATAGCCCACACCTTCCGAGTTGTCCCGGGTCTCCGGACCCCTATCGCCTAAAATTTTATCGGACTATCAAATAAGACCTAAGGAACCATAGTCACCGCCCAGCCATGATCGTTCCTAGTTTTTTCCGTTTTTCGGCCAAAAAACTAGGATTTCGCGTGATTCCCATATTTTTCGTGTCCTATAGCCCACGCCTCCAATTGAACCCGGGAACTCCGGACCCCTATCGCCTAAAATTTTTTCGGACTATCAAATACGACTTAAGGAACCATAGTCACCGCCCAGCCATGATCGTTCCTCATTTTTTGCGTTTTTCGGCCAAACAACTAGAATTCCGCGCGATTCCCATATTTTTGTGTGTTATAGCCCATGCCTTCCGAGTGGTCCCGGGACCTCCGGACCCCCATCGCCTAATATTTTTCCGGACAATCAAATAAGACCAAAGGAACCATAGTCACCGCCCTACCAAGATCATTCCACATTTTTTGCATGTTACTGAAAAAGACCTAGAATTTCGCCCGATTCCCATATTTTCGTGTGCTATACCCACGCATTCCTAGTGGTCCCGGGTCTCCGGACCCTTATCGCCTAAAATTTTTCCGGACAATCAAATAAGACCTAAGGAACCATAGTCACCACCCATCCATGATCGTTCCTAGTTTTTTTCGTTTTTCGGCCAAAAAACTAGAATTCCGCGCGAATCCCATATTTTCGTGTGCTATTGCCCAGCCTTCCAAGTGGTTCCGGGACCCCCGGACCCCGATCGCCTAAAATTTTTCCGGGCCGTCAAATACGACCTAAGGAACAATAGTAACCGCCACGCCATCATCGTTTCTCATTTTTTGCATTTTTCGGCCAAAAAACTTGAATTACGCCCGATTCCCATATTTTCGTGTGCTATACCCACGCCTTCCAAGTGGTCCGGGGAGCCGCGGACCCCGATCGCCTAAAAATTTTCTGGACTATCAAATATGACCTAAGGTACCATAGTCACCGCCCCACCAGCCAAAAAACTAGAACTCAGCGCGATTTGCATATTTTAGTGTGCTATAGCTTATGCCTTCCGAGTGGTCCGAAGAGCCGAGGACCCAGATCGCCTAACATTTTTCCAGGCAATAAAATACGACCTAAGGAACCATAGTATCCGCCCCTCCATGATCGTTCCTTATTTTTTTGCGTTTTTCGGCCAAACAACTAGAATTCCGCGCGATTCCCATATTTTTGTGTGTTATAGCCCACACCTTCCGAGTGGTCCCGGATCTCCGGACCCCTATCGCCTAAAAGTTTTCCGGACTATCAAATAAGACCTAAGGAACCATAGTCACTGCCCATCCATGATTGTTCCTAGGTTTTTCCGTTTTTCGGCCAAAAAACTAGAATTCCGCGCGATTCCCATATTTTCGTGTCCTATAGCCCACGCCTTCCAAGTGAACCCGGGAACTCCGGACTCCTATCGCCTAAAATTTTTCCTGACTATCAAAAACGACCTAAGGAACCATAGTCACCGCCCAGCCATGATCGTTCCTCATTTTTTGTGTTTTTCGGCAAAACAACTAGAATTCCGCGCGATTCCCATATTTTTGTGTGTTATAGCCCACGCCTTCCGAGTGGTCCCGGGACCTCTGGACCCCCATCTCCTAATATTTTTCCGGACAATCAAATAACACCAAAGGAACCATAGTCACCGCCCTGCCAAGATCTTTCAACATTTTTTGCATGTTACTGAAAAAGACCTAGAATTTCGCCCGATTCCCATATTTTCGTGTGCTATACCCACGTATTCCGAGTGGTCCCAAGAGCCGCGGACCCCGATCGCCTAAAAATTTTCCGGGCAATCAAATACGACCTAAGGAACCATAGTATCCGCCCCGCCATGATCGTTCCTTATTTTTTGCATTTTTCGGCCAAACAACTAGAATTCCGCGCGATTCCCATATTTTTGTGTGTTATAGCCCACACCTTCCGAGAGGTCTCGGGACCTCCGGACCCCTATCATCTAATATTTTTCCGGACAATCAAATAAGACCAAAGGAACCATAGTGACCGCCCTGCCAAGATCTTTCCACATTTTTTGCATGTAACTGAAAAAGACCTAGAATTTCGCGTGATTCTCATATTTTCGTGAGCTATACCCACGTATTCCGAGTGGTCCAAAAAGCCGCGGACCCTGATCGCCTAACATTTTTACGGGCAATCAAATACGACCTAAGGAACCATAGTATCCGCCCCGCCATGATCGTTCCTTATTTTTTGCGTTTTTCGGCCAAACAACTAGAATTCCGCGTGATTCCCATATTTTTGTGAGTTATAGCCCACACCTTCCGAGTGGTCCCGGTATCTCCGGACCCCTATCGCCTAAAAATTTTCCGGGCAATCAAATACAACCTAAGGAACCATAGTATCCTCCCCTCCATGATCGTTCCTCATTTTTTTCATTTTTCGGCCAAACAACTAGAATTCCGCGCGATCCCATATTTTTGTGTGTTATAGCCCACGCCTTCCGAGTGGTCCCGGGACCTCCGGACCCCCATCTCCTAATATTTTTCCGGACAATCAAATAAGACCAAAGGAACCATAGTCACCGCCCTGCCAAGATCTTTCAACATTTTTTGCATGTTACTGAAAAAGACCTAGAATTTTGCCTGATTCCCATATTTTCGTACCCACGTATTCCGAGTGGTCCCAAGAGCCGCGGACCCCGATCGCCTAAAAATTTTCCAGGCAATCAAATTCGACCTAAGGAACCATACTATCCGCCCCGCCATGATCGTTCCTTATTTTTTCCATTTTTCGGCCAAACTAGAATTCCGCGTGATTCACATATTTTTGTGTGTTATAGCCCACGCCTTCCGAGTGGTCCCGGGACCTCCGGACCCCGATGTCCTAAAATTTTTCTGGGCAATCAAATATGACCTAAGGAACCATAGTAACCGCCCCGCCATGATCGTTCCTCATTTTTTTCGTTTTTCGGCCAAACAACTAGAATTTCGCTCGATCCCATATTTTTGTGTGTTATAGCCCACGCCTTCCAAGTGGTCCCGGTACCTCCGGACCCCTATCCCCTAATATTTTTCCGGACTATCAAATAAGATCAAAGGAACCATAGTCACCGCCCTGCCAAGATCTTTCCACATTTTTTGCAAGTTACTGAAAAAGACCGAGAATTTCACCCGATTCCCATATTTTCGTGTGCTATACCCACGCATTCCGAGTGGTCCCAAGAGCCGCGGACCCCGATCGCCTAAAATTTTTCTGGGCAATCAAATACGACCTAAGGAACCATAGTATCCGCCCTACCAAGATCGTTCCTTATTTTTTGCGTTTTTCGGCCAAACAACTAGAATTCCGCGCGATCCCATATTTTTGTGTGTTATAGCCCACGCCTTCCGAGTGGTCCCGGGTCTCCGGACCCCTATCGCCTAAAATTTTTTCGGACTATCAAATAAGACCTAAGGAACCATAGTTACCGCCCATCCATGATCGTTCCTAGTTTTTTCCATTTTTCGGCCAAAAAACTAGAATTCCGCCCGATTACAATATTTTCGTGTCCTATAGCCCATGACATCCAAGTGAACCCGGGAACTCCGGACCCCTATCGCCTAAAATTTTTCCGGACTATCAAATACGACCTAAGGAACAATAGTCACCGCCCAGCCGTGATCATTCCTCATTTGTTGAGTTTTTCGGCCAAAAAACTAGAATTCCGCCCGATTACAATATATTTGTGTGCTATTGCCCACCCTTCCAAGTGGTTCCGGGACCCCCGGACCCCGATCGCCTAAAAATTTTCCGGGCCATCAAATACGACATAAGGAACATAGTAACCGCCCCGCCATCATCGTTCCTCATTTTTTGCATTTTTCGGCCAAAAAACTAGAATTACGCCCGATTCCCATATTTTCGTGTGCTATACCCACGCCTTCCAAGTGGTCCGGGGAGCCGCGGACCGCGATCGCCTAAATATTTTTTGGACTATCAAATACGACCTAAGGTACCATAGTCACCGCCCACCATGGTTGTTCCAAATGCTTTGCATTTTTCGGCCAAAAAACTAGAACTCCGCGCGATTTGCATATTTTAGTGTGCTATAGCTTACGCCTTCCGAGTGGTCCCAAGAGCCGCGAACCCAGATCGCCTAAAAATTTTCCGGGCAGTAAAATACGACTTAAGGAACCATAGTATCCGCCCCGCCATGATCGTTCCTTATTGTTTTGCGTTTTTCGGCCAAACAACTAGAATTCCGCGCGATTCCCATATTTTTGTGTGTTATAGCCCACACCTTCCGAGTGGTCCCGGGTCTCCGGACCCCTATCGCCTAAAATTTTTCCGGACTATCAAATAAGACCTAAGGAACCATAGTCACCGCCCAGCCATGATCGTTCCTAGTTTTTTCCATTTTTCGGCCAAAAAACTAGAATTCCGCGCGATTGCCATATTTTCGTGTCTTATACCCCACGCCTTCCACGTGAACCCGGGAACTCCGGACCCCTATCGTCTAAAATTTTTCCGGACTATCAAATATGACCTAAGGAACCATAGTCACCGCCCAGCCATAATCGTTCCTCATTTTTTGCATTATTCGGCCAAACAACTAGAAATCCGCGCGATTCCCATATTTTTGTGTGTTATAGCCCACATCTTCCGAGTGGTCCCGGGACCTCCGGACCCCCATCTCCTAATATTTTTCCAGACAATCAAATAAGACCAAAGGAACCATAGTATCTGCCCCGCCATGATCGTTCCTCATTTTTTGCGTTTTTTGGCCAAACAACAAGAATTCCGCGCGATCCCATATTTTTGTGTGTTATAGCCCACGGCTTCCGAGTGGTCCCGGGTCTTCGGACCCCTATCGCCTAAAATTTTTCCGGACTATCAAATAAGACCTAAGGAACCATATTCACCGCCCATCCATGATCGTTCCTCATTTTTTGCATTTTTCGGCCAAAAAACTAGAATTTCGTGCGATTCCCATATTTTCGTGTCCTATAGCCCACGCCTTCCAAGTGAACCCGGGAACTCCGGACCCCTATCGCCTAAAATTTTTCCGGATTATCAAATACGACCTAAGAGCCATAGTCACCGCCCAGCCATGATCATTCCTCATTTGTTGCGTTTTTCGGCCAAAAATCTAGAATTCCGCCCGATTACAATATTTTTGTGTGCTATTGCCCGCCCTTCCAAGTGGTTCCGGGACCCCCGGACCCCGATCGCCTAAAATTTTTCCGGGTCATCAAATACGACCTAAGGAACCATAGTAACAGCCCCGCCATTATCGTTTCTCATTTTTTGCATTTTTCGGCCAAAAAACTAGAATTACGGCCGATTCCCATATTTTCGTGTGCTATACCCACGCCTTCCAAGTGGTCCGGGGAGCCGCGGACCCCGATCGCCTAAAAATATTCTTGACTATCAAATACTACCTAAGGTACCATAGTCACCGCCCCACCATGATCGTTCCAAATGCTTTGCATTTTTCGGCCAAAAAACTAGAACTCCGCGCGATTTACATATTTTAGTGTGCTATAGCTTACGCCTTTCAAGTGGTCCCAAGAGCCGCGGACCCAAATCGCCTAAAAATTTTCCGGGCAATAAAATACGACCTAAGGAACCATAGTATCCGCCCCGCCATGATCGTTCCTTATTTTTTGCATTTTTCGGCCAAACAACTAGAATTCCGCGCGATTCCCATATTTTTGTGTGTTATAGCCCACATCTTCTGAGTGGTCCCGGGACCTCCTAACCCCTATCGCCTAAAATTTTTCCGGACTATCAAATACGACCTAAGGAACAATAGTATCTGCCCCTCCATGATCGTTCCTCATTTTTTGCATTTTTCGGCCAAACAACTAGAATTCCGTGCGATTCCCATATTTTTGTGAGTTATAGCCCACGCCTTCCGAGTAGTCCCGGGACCTCCGGACCTCTATCGCCTAAAAATTTTCCGGGCAATCAATTTAGACCTAAGGAACCATAGTATCTGCCCCGCCATGATCGTTCCTTATTTTTTGCATTTTTCGGCCAAACAACTAGAATTCCGCGCGATTCCCATATTTTTGTGTGTTATAGCCCACACCTTCCGAGTGGTCCCGGGACCTCCGGACCCCTATCGCCTAAAATTTTTCTGGACTATCAAATACGACCTAAGGAACCATAGTATCCGCCCCGCCATGATCGTTCCTCATTTTTTGCGTTTTTCGGCCAAACAACTAGAATTCCATGCGATTCCCATATTTTTGTGTGTTATAGCCCACGCCTTCCGAGTGGTCCCGGGACCTCCGGACCTCTATCGCCTAATATTTTTCTGGACTATCAAATACGACCTAAGGAACCATAGTATCTGCCCCGCCATGATCGTTCCTCATTTTTTGCGTTTTTCGGCCAAACAACTAGAATTCCGCGCGATCCCATATTTTTGTGTGTTATAGCCCACGCCTTCCGAGTGGTCCCGGGTCTTCGGACCCCTATCGCCTAAAATTTTTCCGGACTATCAAATAAGACCTAAGGAACCATAGTCACCGCCCATCCATGATCGTTCCTAGTTTTTTCCATTTTTCGGCCAAAAAACTAGAATTTCGCGCGATTCCCATATTTTCGTGTCCTATAGCCCACGCCTTCCAAGTGAACCCGGGAACTCCGGACCCCTATCGCCTAAAATTTTTCCGGACTATCAAATACGACCTAAGAACCATAGTCACCGCCCAGCCATGATCATTCCTCATTTGTTGCGTTTTTCGGCCAAAAATCTAGAATTCCGCCCGATTACAATATTTTTGTGTGCTATTGCCCACCCTTCCAAGTGGTTCCGGGACCCCCGGACCCCGATCGCCTAAAATTTTTCCGGGTCGTCAAATACGACCTAAGGAACCATAGTAACAGCCCCGCCATTATCGTTCCTTATTTTTTGCATTTTTCGGCCAAACAACTAGAATTCCGCGCGATTCCCATATTTTTGTGTGTTATGGCCCACACCTTCCGAGTGGTCCCGGGTCTCCGGACCCCTATCGCCTAAAATTTTTCCGGACTATCAAATACGACCTAAGGAACCATAGTCACCGTCCATCCATGATCGTTCTTAGTTTTTTCCATTTTTCGGCCAAAAAACTAGAATTTCGCGCGATTCCCATATTTTCGTGTCCTATAGCCCACGCCTTCCAAGTGAACACGGGAACTCCGGACCCCTATCGCCTAAAATTTTTCCGGACTATCAAATACGACCTAAGAACCATAGTCACCGCCCAGCCATGATCATTCCTCATTTGTTGCGTTTTTCGGCCAAAAATCTAGAATTCCGCCCGATTGCAATATTTTTGTGTGCGCCCACCCTTCCAAGTGGACCGGGAAGCCGCGGACCCCGATCGCCTAAAAATATTCTTGACTATCAAATACGACCTAACGTACCATAGTCACTGCCCCACCATGATCGTTCCAAATGCTTTGCATTTTTCGGCCAAAAAACTAGAACTCCGCGCGATTTGCATATTTTAGTGTGCTATAGCTTACGCCTTCCGAGTGGTCCCAAGAGCCGCGGACCCAGATCGCCTAAAAATTTTCCGGGCAGTAAAATACGACCTAAGGAACCATAGTATCCGCCCCGCAATGATCGTTCCTTATTGTTTTGCGTTTTTCGGCCAAACAACTAGAATTCCGCGCGATTCTCATATTTTTGTGTGTTATAGCCCACACCTTCCGAGTGGTCCTGGGTCTCCGGACCCCTATCGCCTAAAATTTTTCCGGACTATCAAATAAGACCTTAGGAACCATAGTCACCGCCCAGCCATGATCGTTCCTAGTTTTTTCCGTTTTTTGGCCAAAAAACTAGAATTCCGCGCGATTGCCATATTTTCGTGTCTTATAGCCCATGCCTTCCAAGTGAACCCGGGAACTCCGGACCCCTATCGCCTAAAATTTTTCCGGACTATCAAATACGACCTAAGGAACCATAATCACCGCCCAACCATGATCGTTCCTCATTTTTTGTGTTTTTCGGCCAAACAACTAGAATTCCGCGCGATTCCCATATTTTTGTGTGTTATAGCCCACGCCTTCCGAGTGGTCCCGGGACCTCCGGACCCCCATCTCCTAATATTTTTCCGGACAATCAAATAAGACCAAAGGAACCATAGTCACCGCCCTGCCAAGACCTTTCCATATTTTTTGCATGTTACTGAAAAAGACCTAGAATTTCGCCCGATTCCCATATTTTCGTGTGCTATACCCACGCATTCCGAGTGGTCCCAAGAGCCGCGGACCCCGATCGCCTAAAATTTTTCCGGGAAATCAAATACGACCTAAGGAACCATAGTATCCGCCCCGCCATGATCGTTCCTTATTTTTTGCGTTTTTCGGCCAAACAACTAGAATTCCGCGCGATTCCCTTATTTTTTTGTGTTATAGCCCACACCTTCCGAGTGGTCCCGGGACTTCCGGACCCCTATCACCTAAAATTTTTCCGGACTATCAAATACGACCTAAGGAACCATAGCATCCGCCCCGCCATGATCGTTCTTCATTTTTTGCGTTTCTCGGCCAAACAACTAGAATTCCGCGCGATCCCATATTTTTGTGTGTTATATAGCCCACGCCTTCCGAGTGGTCCCGGGTCTCCGGACCCTTATCGCCTAAAATTTTTCCGGACTATCAAATAAGACCTAAGGAACCATAGTCACCACCCATCCATGATCGTTCCTAGTTTTTTCCGTTTTTCGGCCAAAAAACTAGAATTCCGCGTGATTCCCATATTTTTGTGTCCTATAGCCCACGCCTTCCAAGTGAACCCGGGAACTCCGGACCCCTATCGCCTAAAATTTTTCCGGACTATAAAATACGACCTAAGGAACCATAGTCACCGCCCAGCCATGATCATTCCTCATTTGTTGCATTTTTTGGCCAAAAAACTAGAATTCCGCCCGATTACAATATTTTTGTGTGCTATTGCCGACCCTTCCAAGTGGTTCCGGGACCCCCGGACCCCGATCGCCTAAAATTTTTTCGGGCTGTCAAATACGACCTAAGGAACCATAGTAACAGCCCCGCCATTATCGTTTCTCATTTTTTGCATTTTTCGGCCAAAAAACTAGAATTACGCCTGATTCCCATATTTTCGTGCGCTATACCCACACCTTCCAAGTGGTCTGGGGAGCCGCGGACCCCGATCGCCCAAAAATTTTCTGGACTATCAAATACGACCTAAGGTACCATAGTCACCGCCCCACCATGATCGTTCCAAATGCTTTTTATTTTTCGGCCAAAAAACTAGAATTCCGCTCGATTACCATATTTTTGTGTGCTATTGCCCACGCCTTCCGAGTGGGCCGGGCCACCGGACTCGGATAGCCAAAAGAATTTTCGTACCATCAATTAGGACCTAAGGAACCATAGTAACCGCCTCGCCATGATCGTTCCTCATTTTTTACATTTTTTGGCCAAAAAACTAGAATTCCACCCGATTCCCATATTTTTGTGTGCTATCGCCCACGCCTTCCGAGTGGGTCGGGTCCCCCGGAGACGGATCGCCTAAAAATTTTCCGGACTATCAAATACGACCTAAGGAACCATAGTCACCGCCCCGCCATGATCGTTCCTAGTCTTTTGCGTTATTCAGCCAAAAAACTAGAATTCCGCGCAATTCCCATATTTTTGTGTGTTATAGCCCACGCCTTCCAAGGGGTCCCGGGACCTCCTGACCCCTATCGCCTAAAATTTTTCCGGACTATAAAATACGACCTAAGGAACCATAGTATCCGCCCCGCCATGATCGTTCCTCATTTTTTGCGTTTTTCGGCCAAACAACTAGAATTCCGCGCGATTCCCATATTTTTGTGTGTTATAGCCCACGCCTTCCGAGTGGTCCCGGGACCTCCTAACCCCTATCGCCTAAAATTTTTCCGGACTATCAAATACGACCTAAGGAACCATAGTATCCGCCCCGCCATGATCGTTCCTCATTTTTTGCGTTTTTCGGCCAAACAACTAGAATTCCGTGCGATTCCCTCATTTTTGTGTGTTATAGCCCACGCCTTCCGAGTGGTCCCGGGACCTCCGGACCTCTATCGCCTAATATTTTTCTGGACTATCAAATAAGACCAAAGGAACCATAGTCACCGCCCAACCATGATCATTCCTCATTTATTGCGTTTTTCGGCCAAAAAACTAGAATTCCGCCCGATTACAATATTTTTGTGTGCTATTGCCTACCCTTCCAAGTGGTTCCGGGACCCCCCGGACCCCGATCGCCTAAAATTTTTTCGGGCCGTCAAATACGACCTAAGGAACCATAGTAACCGCCCTGCCATCATCGTTTCTCATTTTTTGCATTTTTCGGCCAAAAAACTAGAATTACGCCCGATTCCCATATTTTCGTGTGCTATACCCACTCCTTCCAAGTGGTCCGGGGAGACGCGGACCCCGATCGCCTAAAAATTTTTCGGGCCATCAAATACGACCAAAGGAACCATAGTAACCACCCCGCCATGATCGTTCCTCATTTTTTGCATTTTTCGGCCAAACAACTAGAATTCCGCACGATTCCCATATTTTTGTGTGTTATAGCCCACGCCTTCCGAGTGGTCCCGGGACCACCTGACCCATATCGCCTAATATTTTTCCGGACTATCAAATACGACCAAAGGAACCATAGTCACCGCCCAGCCATGATCATTCCTCATTTGTTGAGTTTTTCGGCCAAAAAACTAGAATTCCGCCCAATTACAATATTTTTGTGTGCTATTGCCCACCCTTCCAAGTGGTTCCGGGACCCCCGGACCCCGATCGCCTAAAATATTCCATGGCCGTCAAATACGACCTAAGGAACCATAGTAACCGCCCCGCCATCATCGTTTCTCATTTTTTGCGTATTCGGCCAAAAAACTAGAATTACGCCAGATTCCCATATTTTCGTGTGCTATACCCACGCCTTCCAAGTGGTCCGGGGAGCCGCGGACCCCGATCGCCTAAAAATTTTTTGGACTATCAAATACGACCTAAGGTACCATAGTCACCGCCCCACCATGATCGTTCCAAATGCTTTTCATTTTTCGGCCAAAAAACTAGAACTTCGCGCGATTTGCATATTTTAGTGTGCTATAGCTTACGCCTTCCGAGTGGTCCCGGGAGCCGTGGACCCCGATCGCCTAAAATTTTCCGGGCCATCAAATACAACCTAAGGAACCATAGTCACTGTCCCGCCATGATCGTTCCTCATTTATTGCTTTTTTCGGCCAATAAACTAGAATTTCGCTCGATTATCATATTTTTGTGTGCTATTGCCCACGCCTTCCGAGTGGGCCGGGCCGTCGGACTCGGATTGCCAAAAGAATTTTCGGACCATCAATTAGGAACTAAGGAACCATAGTCACCGCCTCGCCATGATCGTTCATCATTTTTTGCATTTTTAGCCAAACAATTAAAATTCCGCCCGATTCCCATTTTTTTGTGTGCTATCGCCCACGCCTTTCGAGTGGGTCGGGCCCCCCGGAGCCGGATCGCCTAAAAATTTTCTGGACTATCAAATACGACCTAAGGAACCATAGTCACCGCCCCGCCATGATCGTTCCTAGTCTTTTGCGTTATTCAGCCAAAAAACTAGAATTCCGCGCGATTCCCATATTTTTGTGTGTTATAGCCCACGCCTTCCGAGTGGTCCCGGGACCTCCTGACCCCTATCGCCTAAAATTTTTCCGGACTATCAAATACGACCTAAGGAACCATATTATCCGCCACGCCATGATCGTTCCTCATTTTTTGCGTTTTTCGGCCAAACAACTAGAATTCTGCGCGATTCCCATATTTTTGTGTGTTATAGACCACGCCTTCCGAGTGGTCCCGGGACCTCCGGACCCCTATCGCCTAATATTTTTCCGGACTATCAAATAAGACCAAAGGAACCATAGTCACCGCCCAGCCATGATCATTCCTCATTTGTTGCGTTTTTCGGCCAAAAAAGTAGAATTCTGCCCGATGACAATATTTTTGTGTGCTATTGCCCACCCTTCCAAGTGGTTCCGGGACCCCCAGACCCCGATCGCCTAAAATTTTTCCGGGCCATCAAATACGACCTAAGGAACCATAGTAACCGCCCCGCCATCATCGTTTCTCATTTTTTGCATTTTTCGGCCAAAAACCTAGTATTACGCCCGATTCCCATATTTTCATGTGCTATACCCACGCCTTCCAAGTGGTCCGGGGTGCCGCGGACCCCGATCGCCTAAAATTTTTCCGGACTATCAAATACGACCTAAGGTACCATAGTCACCGCCCCACCATGATCGTTCCAAATGATTTGCATTTTTCGGCGGAAAAACTAGAACTCCGCGTGATTTGCATATTTTCGTGTGCTATAGCTTACGCCTTCCGAGTGGTCCCGGGAGCCGTGGACCCTGATCGCCTAAAATTTTCCGGGCCATCAAATACGACCTAAGGAACCATAGTCATCGTCCCGCCATGATCGTTCCTCATTTATTGCGTTTTTCGGCCAAAAAACTAGAATTCCGCTAGATTACAATATTTTTGTGTGCTATTGCCCACGCCTTCCGAGTGGGCCGGGCCGCCGGACTCGGATCGCCTAAAATATTTTCGGGCCATCAATAAGGACCTAAGGAACCACAGTCACCGCCTCGCCATGATCGTTCCTCATTTTTTGCATTTTTTAGCCAAACAACTAGAATTCCGCCCGATTCCCATATTTTTGTGTGCTATTGCCCACGCCTTCCAAGTGGTCCGGGGAGACGCGGACCCCGATCGCCTACAAATTTTCCGGGCCATCAAATACGACCTAAGGAACCATAGTAACCACCCCGCCATGATCGTTCCTCATTTTTTGCATTTTTCGGCCAAACAACTAGAATTCCGCACGATTCCCATATTTTTGTGTGTTATAGCCCACGCCTTCCGAGTGGGTCGGGCCCCAAGGAGCCGGATCGCCTAAAAATTTTCCGGGCCATCAAAATACGACCTAAGGAACCATAGTAACCACCCCGCTATGATTGTTCCTCATTTTTTGCATTTTTCAGCCAAACAACTAGAATTCCGCGCGATTTCCATATTTTCGTGTGCTTTAGCCTATGCCTTCCAAGGGGTCCCGGGACCTCCTGACCCCTATCGCCTAAAATTTTTCCGGACTATAAAATATGACCTAAGGAACCATAGTATCCTCCCCGCCAGGATCGTTCCTCATTTTTTGCGTTTTTCGGCCAAACAACTAGAATTCCGCGCGATTCCCATATTTTTGTGTGTTATAGCCCACGCCTTCCGAGTGGTCCCTGGACCTCCTAACCCCTATCGCCTAAAATTTTTCCTGACTATCAAATACGACCTAAGGAACCATAGTATCCGCCCCGCCATGATCGTTCCTCATTTTTTGCGTTTTTCGGCCAAACAACTAGAATTCCGTGCGATTCCCATATTTTTGTGTGTTATAACCCACGCCTTCCGATTGGTCCCGGGACCTCCGGACCCCTATCGCCTAATATTTTTCCGGACTATCAAATAATACCAAAGGAACCATAGTCACCGCCCAGCCATGATCATTCCTCATTTATTGCGTTTTTCCGCCAAAAAACTAGAATTCCGCCCGATTCCCATATTTTTGTGTGCTATTGCCCACGCCTTCCAAGTGGTCCAGGGAGACGCGGACCCCGATCGCCTAAAAATTTTCCGGGCCATCAAATACGACCTAAGGAACCATAGTAACCACCCCACCATGATCGTTCCTCATTTTTTTGCATTTTTCGGCCAAACAACTAGAATTCCGCACGATTCCCATATTTTTGTGTGTTATAGCCCACGCCTTCCGAGTGGTCCCGGGACCTCCTGGCCCCTATCGCCTAATATTTTTCCGGACTATCAAATAAGACCAAAGGAACCATAGTCACCTCCCAGCCATGATCATTCCTCATTTGTTGAGTTTTTCGGCCAAAAAACTAGAATTCCGCCCGATTACAATATTTTTGTGTGCTATTGCCCACCCTGCCAAGTGGTTCCGGGACCCCCGCACCCCGATCGCCTAAAATTTTTCAGGGCCGTCAAATACGACCTAAGGAACCATAGTACCCGCCCCGCCATCATCGTTTCTCATTTTTTGCATTTTTCGGCCAAAAAACTAGAATTACGCCAGATTCCCATATTTTCGTGTGCTATACCCACGCCTTCCAAGTGGTCCGGGGAGCCACGGACCCCGATCGCCTAAAAATTTTCTAGACTATCAAATACGACCTAAGGTACCATAGTCACCGCCCCACCATGATCGTTCCAAATGCTTTTCATTTTTCGGCCAAAAAACTAAAACTTCGCGTGATTTGCATATTTTAGTGTGCTATAGCTTACTCCTTCCGAGTGGTCCCGGGAGCCGTGAACCCCGATCGCCTAAAATTTTCCGGGCCATCAAATACGACCTAAGGAACCATAGTCACCGCCCCGCCATGATCGTTCCTCATTTATTGCTTTTTTCGGCCAAAAAACTAGAATTCCGCTCGATTACCATATTTTTGTGTGCTATTGCCCACGCCTTCTGAGTGGGCCGGGCCGCCGGACTCGGATTGCCAAAAGAATTTTCGGACCATCAATTAGGAACTAAGGAACCTTAGTCACCGCCTCACCATGATCGTTCATGATTTTTTGCATTTTTTGGCCAAACAATTAGAATTCCGCCCGATTCCCATTTTTTGTGTGCTATCGCCCACGCCTTCCGAGTGGGTCGGGCCCCCCGGAGCCAGATCGCCTAAAAATTTTCCGGACTATCAAATACGACCTAAGGAACCATAGTCACCGCCCCGCCATGATCGTTCCTAGTGTCTTTTGCGTTATTCAGCCAAAAAACTAGAATTCCGCGCGATTCCCATATTTTTGTGTGTTATAGCCCACGCCTTCCGAGTGGTCCCGGGACCTCCTGACCCCTATCGCCTAAAATTTTTCCGGACTATCAAATACGACCTAAGGAACCATATTATCCGCCACGCCATGATCGTTCCTCTTTTTTTGCGTTTTTCGGCCAAACAACTAGAATTCTGCGCGATTCCCATATTTTTGTGTGTTATAGACCACGCCTTCCGAGTGGTCCCGGGACCTCCGGACCCCTATCGCCTAATATTTTTCCGGACTATCAAATAAGACCAAAGGAACCATAGTCACCGCCCAGCCACGATCATTCCTCATTTGTTGCGTTTTTCGGCCAAAAAAGTAGAATTCCGCCCGATTACAATATTTTTGTGTGCTATTGCCCATCCTTCCAAGTGGTTCCGGGACCCCCGGACCCCGATCGCCTAAAATTTTTCCGGGCCATCAAATACGACCTAAGGAACCATAGTAACCGCCCCGCCATCATCGTTTCTCATTTTTTGCATTTTTCGGCCAAAAACCTAGAATTACGCCCGATTCCCATATTTTCATGTGCTATACCCACGCCTTCCAAGTGGTCCGGGGTGCCGCGGACCCCGATCGCCTAAAATTTTTCCGGACTATCAAATATGACCTAAGGTACCATAGTCACTGCCCCACCATGATCGTTCCAAATGATTTGCATTTTTCGGCCAAATAACTAGAACTCCGCGCGATTTGCATATTTTCATGTGCTATATCTTACGCCTTCCGAGTGGTCCCGGGAGCCGTGGACCCCGATCGCCTAAAATTTTCCGGGCCATCAGATACGACCTAAGGAACCATATTCACCGCCCCGCCATGATCGTTCCTCATTTATTGCGTTTTTCGGCCAAAAAACTAGAATTCCGCTAGATTACCATATTTTTGTGTGCTATTGCCCACGCCTTCCGAGTGGGCCGGGCCGCCGGACTCGGATCGCCTAAAATATTTTCGGGCCATCAATAAGGACCTAAGGAACCACAGTCACCGCCTCGCCATGATCGTTCCTCATTTTTTGCATTTTTTGGCCAAACAACTAGAATTCCGCCCGATTCCCATATTTTTGTGTGCTATTGCCCACGCCTTCCAAGTGGTCCGGGGAGACGCGGACCCCGATCGCCTAAAAATTTTCCGGGCCATCAAATACGACCTAAGGAACCATAGTAACCACCCCGCCATGATCGTTCCTCATTGTTTGCATTTTTCGGCCAAACAACTAGAATTCCGCACGATTCCCATAATTTTGTGTGTTATAGCCCACGCCTTCCGAGTGGGTCGGGCCCCCCAGAGCCGGATCGCCTAAAAATTTTCCGGGCCATCAAATACGACCTAAGGAACCATAGTAACCACCCCGCTATGATCGTTCCTCATTTTTTGCGTTTTTCAGCCAAACAACTAGAATTCCGCGCGATTTCCATATTTTCGTGTGCTTTAGCCCATGCCTTCCAAGGGGTCCCGGGACCTCCTGTCCCCTACCGCCTAAAATTTTTCCGGACTATAAAATACGACCTAAGGAACCATAGTATCCTCCCCGCCATGATCGTTCCTCATTTTTTGCGTTTTTCGGCCAAACAACTAGAATTCCGCGCGATTCCCATATTTTTGTGTGTTATAACCCACGCCTTGCGAGTGGTCCCGGGACCTCCTAACCCCTATCGCCTAAAATTTTTCCTGACTATCAAATACGACCTAAGGAACCATAGTATCCGCCCCGCCATGATCGTTCCTCATTTTTTGCATTTTTCGGCCAAACAACTAGAATTCCCGTGCGATTCCCATATTTTTGTGTGTTATAACCCACGCCTTCCGAGTGGTCCCGGGACCTCCGGACCCCTATCGCCTAATATTTTTCCGGACTATCAAATAAGACCAAAGGAACCATAGTCGCCTCCCAGCCATGATCATTCCTCATTTATTGCGTTTTTCGGCCAAAAAACTAGAATTCCGCCCGATTCCCATATTTTTGTGTGCTATTGCCCACGCCTTCCAAGCGGTCCGGGGAGACGCGGACCCCGATCGCCTAAAAATTTTCCGGGCCATCAAATATGACCTAAGGAACCATAGTAACCACCCCGCCATGATCGTTCCTCATTTTTTGCATTTTTCGGCCAAACAACTAGAATTCCGCATGATTCCCATATTTTTGTGTGTTATAGCCCACGCCTTCCGAGTGGTGCCGGGACCCCCGGACCCCGATCACCTAAAATTTTTCTGGGCCGTCAAATACGACCTAAGGAACTATAGTAACCGCCCCGCCATCATCGTTTCTCATTTTTTGCATTTTTCGGCCAAAAAACTAGAATTACGCCCGATTCCCATATTTTCGTGTGCTATACCTACGCCTTCCAAGTGGTCCAGGGAGCCGCGGACCCCGATCGCCTAAAATTTTTCCGGACTATCAAATACGACCTAAGGTACCATAGTCACCGCCCCACCATGATCGTTCCAAATGCTTTGCATTTTTCGGCCAAAAAACTAGAACTCCGCTCGATTTGCATATTTTCTTGTGCTATAGCTTACGCCTTCCGAGTGGTCCCGGGAGCCGTGGACCCCGATCGCCTAAAATTTTCCGGGCCATCAAATACGACCTAAGGAATCATAGTCACCGCCCTGCCATGATCGTTTGTCATTTATTGCGTTTTTCGGCAAAAAAAAATAGAATTCCGCTAGATTACCATATTTTTGTGTGCTATTGCCCACGCCTTCCGAGTGGGCCGGGCCGCCGGACTCGGATCGCCTAAAAAAAATTTGGGCCATCAATTAGGACCTAAGGAACCATAGTCACCTCCTCGCCATGAGTGTTCCTCATTTTTAGCATTTTTTGGCCAAAAAACTCGAATTCTGCCTGATTCCCATATTTTTGTGTGCTATCGCCCACGCCTTCCGAGTGGGTCGGGCCCCCGGAGCCGGATCGCCTAAAATTTTTCCGGACTATCAATTAGGACCTAAGGAACCATAGTCACCGCCCCGCCATGATCGTTCCTAGTCTTTTGCGTTTTTCAGCCAAAAAACTAGAATTCCGTGCGATTTCCATATTTTCGTGTGCTTTAGCCCACGTCTTCCAAGGGATCCCGGGAGCCCCGAACCCCGATCGCCTAAAACTTTTCCGGGCCATCAAATACGACCTAAGGAACCATAGTATCCGCCCCGCCATGATCTTTCCTCATTTTTTGCATTTTTCGGCCAAACAATTAGAATTCCGCGCGATTCCCATATTTTTGTGTGTTATAGCCCACGCCTTCCGAGTGGTCCCGGGACCTCCGGACCCCTATCGCCTAAAATTTTTCGGGACTATCAAATACGACCTAAGAAACCATAGTATCCGCCCCGCCATGATCGTTCCTCATTTTTTGCATTTTTCGGCCAAACAACTAGAATTTCGCGCGATTCCCATATTTTTGTGTGTTATAGCCCACGCCTTCCGAGTGGTCCCGGGACCTCCGGACCCCTATCGCTTAATATTTTTCCGGACTATCAAATATGACCAAAGGAACCATAGTCACCGCCCAGCCATGATCATTCCTCATTTGTTGCGTTTTTCGGCCAAACAACTAGAATTCCGCCCGATTTCCATATTTTTGTGTGCTATTGCCCACCCTTCCAAGTGGTTCCCGGACCCCCGGACCCCGATCGCCTAAAATTTTTCCGGGCCGTCAAATACGACCTAAGGAACCATAGTAACCGCCCCGCCATCATCGTTTCTCATGTTTTGCATTTTTCGGCCAAAAAACTAGAATTTCGTGCGATTCCCATATTTTTGTGTGTTATCGCCCACGCCTTCCAAGTGGTCCCGGGACCTCCGGACCCCTATCGCCTAATATTTTTCCGGACTATCAAATAAGACCAAAGGAACCATAGTCACCGCCCAGCCATGATCATTCCTCATTTGTTGCGTTTTTCGGCCAAAAAACTAGAATTCCGCCCGATTACAATATTTTTGTGTGCTATTGCCCACCCTTCCAAGTGGTTCCGGGACCCCCGGACCCCGATCGCCTAAAATTTTCCCGGGCCGTCAAATACGACATAAGGAAGCATAGTAACCGCCCCGCCATCATCGTTTCTCATTTTTTGCATTTTTCGGCCAAAAAACTAGAATTACGCCCGATTCCCTTATTTTCGTGTGTTATACCCACGCCTTCCAAGTGATCCGGGGAGCCGCGGACCCCGATCGCCTAAAATTTTTCCGGACTATCAAATACGACCTAAGGTACCATAGTCACCGCCCCACCATGATCGTTCCAAATGCTTTGCATTTTTCGGCCAAAAATCTAGAACTCCGCGCGATTTGCATATTTTCGAGTGCTATAGCTTTCGCCTTCCGAGTGGTCCCGGGAGCCGTGGACCCCGATCGCCTAAAATTTTCCGGGCCGTCAAATATGACCTAAGGAACCATAGTCACCGCCCCGCCATGATCGTTCCTCATTTATTGCGTTTTTCGGCCAAAAAACTAGAATTCCGCTAGATTATCATATTTTTATGTGCTATTGCCCACGCCTTCCGAGTGGGCCGGGCCGCCTGACTCGGATCGCCTAAAAAATTTTCGGGCCATCAATTATGACATAAGGAACCATAGTCACCGCTTCGCCATGATCGTTCCTCATTTTTTGCATTTTTTGGCCATAAAACTAGAATTCCGCCCGATTCCCATATTTTTGTGTGCTATCGCCCTCGCCTTCCGAGTGGGTCGGGCCCCCCTGATCCGGATCGCCTAAAAATTTTCCGGACTATCAAATATGACCTAAGGAACCATAGTCACCTCCCCACCATGATCGTTCCTAGTCTTTTGCATTTTTCAGCCAAAAAACTAGAATTTCGCGCGATTTCCATATTTTCGTGTGCTTTAGCCCACGCCTTCCAAGGGGTCCCGGGAACCCCGAACCCCGATCGCCTAAAAAATTTTCGGGCCATCAAATATGACCTAAGGAACCATAGTAACCACCCCGCCATGATCGTTCCTCATTTTTTGCGTTTTTCGGCCAAACAACTAGAATTTCGCGCGATCCCATATTTTTTTGTGTTATATAGCCCATGCCTTCCGAGTGGTCCCGGGTCTCCGGACCCCTATCGCCTAAAATTTTTCCGGACTATCAAATAAGACCTAAGGAACCATAGTCACCGCCCAGCCATGATCGTTTCTCATTTTTTGCATTTTTCGGCCAAAAAACTAGAATTACGCCCGATTCCCATATTTTCGTGTGCTATACCCACGCCTTCCAAGTGGTCCGGGGAGCCGCGGACCCCAATCGCCTAAAAATTTTTCGGACTATCAAATACGACCTAAGGTACCATAGTCACCTCCCCACCGTGATCGTTCCAAATGCTTTGCATTTTTCGGCCAAAAAACTAGAACTCCGCGCGATTTGCATATTTTCGTGTGCATAGCTTACGCCTTCCGAGTGGTCCCGGGAGCCGTGGACCCCGATCGCCTAAAATTTTCCGGGCCATCAAATTCGACCTAAGGAACCATAGTCACCGCCCCGCCATGATCGTTCCTCATTTATTGCATTTTTTGGCCAAAAAACTAGAATTCCGCTCGATTACCATATTTTTGTGTGTTATATAGCCCACGCCTTCCGAGTGGTCCCGGGACCTCCGGACCCCTATCGCCTAAAATTTTTCCGGACTATCAAATACGACCTAAGGAACCATAGTATCCGCCCCGCCATGATCGTTCCTCATTTTTTGCGTTTTTCGGCACAACTAGAATTCCGCGCGATTCCCATATTTTTGTGTGTTATAGCCCACGCCTTCCGAGTGGTCCCGGGACCTCCGGACCCCTATCGCCTAAACTTTTTCCGGACTATCAAATACGACCTAAGGAACCATAGTATCCGCCCCGCCATGATCGTTCCTCATTTTTTGCGTTTTTCGGCCAAACAACTAGAATTCCGCGCGATCCCATATTTTTGTGTGTTATAGCCCACGCCTTCCGAGTGGTCCCGGGTCTCCGGACCCCTATCGCCTAAAATTTTTCCGGACTATCAAATAAGACCTAAGGAACCATAGTCACCACCCAGCCATGATCGTTCCTAGTTTTTTTCGTTTTTCGGCCAAAAAACTAGAATTCCACGCGATTCCCATATTTTCGTGTCCTATAGCCCACACCTTCCGAGTGGTCCCGGGACCTCCGTACCCCTATCGCCTAATATTTTTCCGGACTATCAAATAAGACCAAAGGAACCATAGTCACCGCCCAGCCATGATCATTCTTCATTTGTTGCATTTTTCGGCCAAAAAACTAGAATTCCGCCCGATTACAATATTTTTGTGTGATATTTCCCACCCTTCCAAGTGGTTCCCGGACCCCCGGACCCCGATCGCCTAAAATTTTTCCGGGCCGTCAAATACGACCTAAGGAACCATAGTAACCGCCCCGCCATCATCGTTTCTCATTTTTTGCATTTTTCGGCCAAAAAACTAGAATTTCGCGCGATTCCCATATTTTTGTGTGTTATCGCCCACGCCTTCCAAGTGGTCCCGGGACCTCCGGACCCCTATCGCCTAATATTTTTCCGGACTATCAAATAAGACCAAAGGAACCATAGTCACCGCCCAGCCATGATCATTCCTCATTTGTTGCGTTTTCCGGCCAAAAAACTAGAATTTCGCCCGATTACAATATTTTTGTGTGCTATTGCCCACCCTTCCAAGTGGTTCCGGGACCCCCGGACCCCGATCGCCTAAAATTTTTCCGGGCCGTCAAATACGACATAAGGAAGCATAGTAACCGCCCCGCCATCATCGTTTCTCATTTTTTGCATTTTTCGGCCAAAAAACTAGAATTACGCCCGATTCCCTTATTTTCTTGTGTTATACCCACGCCTTCCAAGTGATCCGGGGAGCCGCGGACCCCGATCGCCTAAAATTTTCCGGACTATCAAATACGACCTAAGGTACCATAGTCACCGCCCCACCATGATCGTTCCAAATGCTTTGCATTTTTCGGCCAAAAATCTAGAACTCCGCGCGATTTGCATATTTTCGTGTGCTATAGCTTTCGCCTTCCGAGTGGTCCCGGGAGCCGTGGACCCCGATCGCCTAAAATTTTCCGGGCCGTCAAATACGACCTAAGGAACCATAGTCACCGCCCCGCCATGATCGTTCCTCATTTATTGCGTTTTTCGGCCAAAAAACTAGAATTCCGCTAGATTATCATATTTTTGTGTGCTATTGCCCACGCCTTCCGAGTGGGCCGGGCCACCTGACTCGGATCGCCTAAAAAATTTTCGGGCCATCAATTATGACATAAGGAACCATAGTCACCGCTTCGCCATAATCGTTCCTCATTTTTTTGCATTTTTTGGCCATAAAACTAGAATTCCGCCCGATTCCCATATTTTTGTGTGCTATCGCCCACGCCTTCCGAGTGGGTCGGGCCCCCCGGAGCCGGATCGCTTAAAAATTTTCCGGACTATCAAATACGACCTAAGGAACCATAGTCATCGCCCCGCCATGATCGTTCCTAGTCTTTTGCGTTTTTCAGCCAAAAAACTAGAATTCCGCGCGATTTCCATATTTTCGTGTGCTTTAGCCCACGCCTTCCAAGGGGTCCCGGGAACCCCGAACCCCGATCGCCTAAAAATTTTCCGGGCCATCAAATACGACCTAAGGAACCATAGTAACCACCCCGCCATGATCGTTCCTCGTTTTTTGCGTTTTTCGGCCAAACAACTAGAATTTCGCGCGATCCCATATTTTTGTGTGTTATATAGCCCACGCCTTCCGAGTGGTCCCGGGTCTCCGGACCCCTATCGCATAAAATTTTTCCGGACTATCAAATAAGACCTAAGGAACCATAGTCACCGCCCAGCCATGATCGTTTCTCATTTTTTGCATTTTTTGGGCCAAAAAACTAGAATTACGCCCGATTCCCATATTTTCGTGTGCTATACCCACGCCTTCCAAGTGGTCCGGGGAGCCGCGGACCCCAATCGCCTAAAATTTTTCCGGACTATCAAATACGACCTAAGGTACCATAGTCACCTCCCCACCATGATCGTTCCAAATGCTTTGCATTTTTCGGCCAAAAAACTAGAACTCCGCGCGATTTGCATATTTTCGTGTGCATAGCTTACGCCTTCCGTGTGGTCCCGGGAGCCGTGGACCCCGATCGCCTAAAATTTTCCGGGCCATCAAATACGACCTAAGGAACCATAGTCACCGCCCCGCCATGATCGTTCCTCATTTATTGCATTTTTTGGCCAAAAAACTAGAATTCCGCTTGATTACCATATTTTTGTGTGTTATATAGCCCACGCCTTCCGAGTGGTCCCGGGACCTCCGGACCTCTATCGCCTAAAATTTTTCCGGACTATCAAATACGACCTAAGGAACCATAGTATCCGCCCCGCCATGATCATTCCTCATTTTTTGCATTTTTCGGCACAACTAGAATTCCGCGCGATTCCCATATTTTTGTGTGTTATAGCCCACGCCTTCCGAGTGGTCCCGGGACCTCCGGACCCCTATCGCCTAAACTTTTTCCGGACTATCAAATACGACCTAAGGAACCATAGTATCCGCCCCGCCATGATCGTTCCTCATTTTTTGCGTTTTTCGGCCAAACAACTAGAATTCCGCGCGATCCCATATTTTTGTGTGTTATAGCCCACGCCTTCCGAGTGGTCCCGGGTCTCCGGACCCCTATCGCCTAAAATTTTTCCGGACTATCAAATAAGACCTAAGGAACCATAGTCACCACCCAGCCATGATCGTTCCTAGTTTTTTTCGTTTTTCGGCCAAAAAACTAGAATTCCACGCGATTCCCATATTTTCGTGTCCTATAGCCCACACCTTCCGAGTGGTCCCGGGACCTCCGTACCCCTATCGCCTAATATTTTTCCGGACTATCAAATAAGACCAAAGGAACCATAGTCACCGCCCAGCCATGATCATTCTTCATTTGTTGCGTTTTTCGGCCAAAAAACTAGAATTCCGCCCGATTACAATATTTTTGTGTGATATTTCCCACCCTTCCAAGTGGTTCCAGGACCCCCGGACCCCGATCGCCTAAAATTTTTCTGGGCCGTCAAATACGACCTAAGGAACCATAGTAACCGCCCTGCCATTATCGTTTCTCATTTTTTGCATTTTTCGGCCAAAAAACTAGAATTTTGCCCGATTCCCATATTTTCGTGTGCTATACCCACGCCTTCCAAGTGGTCCGGGGAGCCGCAGACCTCGATCGCCTAAAATTTTTTTGGAGTATCATATACGACCTAAGGTACCATAGTCACCGCCCCACCATGATCATTCCAAATGCTTTGCATTTTTCGGCCAAAAAACTAGAACTCCGCGCGATTTGCATATTTTCGTGTGCTATAGCTTACGCCTTCCGAGTGGTCCCGGGAACCGTGGACCCCGATCGCCTAAAATTTTCCGGGCCATCAAATACGACCTAAGGAACCATAGTCACCGCCCTGCCAGGATCATTCCTCATTTATTGCGTTTTTCGGCCAAAAAACTAGAATTCCGCTAGATTACGATATTTTTGTGTGCTATTGCCCACGCCTTCCGAGAGGGCCGGGCCGCCGGACTCGGATCGCCTAAAAAGAATTTGGGCCATCAATTAGGACCTAAGGAACCATAGTCACCTCCTCGCCATGAGTGTTCCTCATTTTTTGCATTTTTTTGCCAAAAAACTAGAATTCCGCCCAATTCCCATATTTTTGTGTGCTATCGCCCACGCCTTCCGAGTGGGTCGGGCCCCCGGAGCCGGATTGCCTAAAAATTTTCCGGACTATCAAATACGACCTAAGGAACCATAGTCACCGCCCCGCCATGATCGTTCCTAGACTTTTGCGTTATTCAGCCAAAAAACTAGAATTCCGCGCGATTCCCATATTTTTGTGTGTTATAGCCCACGCCTTCCAAGGGGTCCCGGGAACCCCGAACCCCGATCGCCTAAAAATTTTCCGGGCCATCAAATACGACCTAAGGAACCATAGTAACCACCCCGCCATGATCGTTCCTCATTTTTTGCGTTTTCGGCCAAACAACTAGAATTCCGCGCGATTCCCATATTTTTGTGTGTTATAGCCCACTTCTTCCGAGTGGTCCCGGGACCTCCTGAACCCTATCGCCTAAAATTTTTCAGGACTATCAAATATGACATAAGGAACCATAGTGTCCACCCCGCCATGATCGTTCCAAATTTTTTGCATTTTTCGGCCAAACAACTAGAATTCTGCGCGATTCCCATATTTTTGTTTGTTATAGCCCACGCCTTCCGAGTGGTCCCGGGACCTCCGGACCCCAATCACTTAATATTTTTCCGGACTATCAAATAAGACCAAAGGAACCATAATCACCGCCCAGCCATGATCATTCCTCATTTGTCGCGTTTTTCGGCCAAAAAATTAGAATTCCTCCCGATTACAATATTTTTGTGTGCTATTGCCCACCCTTCCAAGTGGTTCCCGGACCCCCGGACCCCGATCGCCTAAAATTTTTCCGAACTATCAAATACGACCTAAGGTACCATAGTCACCGCCCCACCATGATCGTTCCAAATGCTTTGCATTTTTTGGCCAAAAAACTAGAACTCCGCGCGATTTGCATATTTTCGTATGCTATAGCTTTCGCCTTCCAAGTGGTCCCGGGAGCCGCGGACCCCCATCGCCTAAAATTTTTCAGGACTATCAAATACGACCTAAGGTACCATAGTCACCGCCCCACCATGATCGTTCCAAATGCTTTGCATTTTTCAGCCAAAAAACTAGAACTCCGCGCGATTTGCATATTTTCGTGTGCTATAGCTTACGCCTTCCGAGTGGTCCCGGGAGCCGTGGACCCCGATCGCCTAAAATTTTCCGGGCCATCAAATTTGACCTAAGGAACCATAGTCACCGCCCCGCCATGATCGTTCCTCATTTATTGCGTTTTTCGGCCAAAACACTAGAATTCCGCTAGATTACCATATTTTTGTGTGCTATTGACCACGCCTTCCGAGTGGGCTGGGCCGCCGGACTCGGATCGCCTAAAAAATTTTCGGGCCATCAAATAGGACCTAAGGAACCATAATCACCGCCTCGCCATGATCGTTCCTCATTTTTTGCATTTTTTGGCCAAAAAACTAGAATTTCGCCCGATTCCCATATTTTTGTGTGCTATCGCCCATGCCTTCCGAGTGGGTCAGCCCCCCAGGAGCCGGATAGCTAAAAAAATTTCGGACAATCAAATACGACCTAAGGAACCATATTTGCCGCCCCACCATGATCGTTCCTCATTTTTTGCGTTTTTCGGCCAAACAACTAGAATTTCGGGCGATTCCCATATTTTTGTGTGTTATAGCCCACGCCTTCCGAGTGGTCCCGGGACCTCCTGACCCCTATCGCCTAAAATTTTTTCGGACTATCAAATACGACCTAAGGAACCATAGTATCCGCCCCGCCATGATCGTTCCTCATTTTTTGCGTTTTTCGGCCAAACAACTAGAATTCCGCACGATTCCCATATTTTTGTGTGTTATAGCCCACGCCTTCCGAGTGGTCCCGGGTCTCCGGACCCCTATCGCCTAAAATTTTTCCGGACTATCAAATAAGACCTAAGGAACCATAGTCACCGCCCAACCATGATCGTTCCTAGTTTTTTCCGTTTTTCGGCCAAAAAACTAGAATTCCACGCGATTCCCATATTTTCGTGTATATAGCCCACGCCTTCCGAGTGGTCCCGGGACCTCTGGACCCCTATCGCCTATTATTTTTCCGGACTATCAAATAAGACCAAAGGAACCATAGTCACCGCCCAGCCATGATCATTCTTCATTTGTTGCGTTATTCGGCCAAAAAACTAGAATTCCGCCCGATTACAATATTTTTGTGTGCTATTGCCCACCCTTCCAAGTGGTTCCGGGACCCCCGGACCCCGATAGTAACCGCCCCGCCATCATCGTTTCTCATTTTTTGCATTTTTCGGCCAAAAAACTAGAATTACGCCCGATTCCCATATTTTCGTGTGCTATACCTACGCCTTCCAAGTGGTCCGGGGAGCCGCGGACCCCGATCGCCTAAAATTTTTCCGGACTATCAAATACGACCTAAGGTACCATAGTCACTGCCCCACCATGATCGTTCCAAATGCTTTGCATTATTCGGCCAAAAAACTAGAACTCCGCGCGATTTGCATATTTTCGTGTGCTATAGCTTACGCCTTCCGAGTGGTCCCGGGAGCCATGGACCCCGATCGCCTAAAATTTTCCGGGCCATCAAATACGACCTAAGGAACCATAATCACCGCCCCGCCATGATTGTTCCTCATTTTTTGCATTTTTTGGCCAAAAAACTAGAATTCCGCCCGATTCCCATATTGTTGTGTGCTATCGCCCACGCCTTCCGAGTGGGTCGGGCCCCCCGGAGCCGGATCGCCTAAAAATTTTCCGGACTATCAAATACGACCTAAGGAACCATAGTCACCGCCCCGCCATGATCGTTCCTAGTCTTTTGCGTTTTTCAGCCAAAAAACTAGAATTCCGCGCGATTTCCATATTTTCTTGTGCTTTAGCCCACGCCTTCCAAGGGGTCCCGGGAATCCCGAACCCCGATCGCCTAAAAATTTTCCGGGCCATCAAATACGACCTAAGGAACCATAGTAACAACCCCGCCATGATCGTTCCTCATTTTTTGCGTTTTTCGGCCAAACAACTAGAATTACGCCCGATTACAATATTTTTGTCTGATATTGCCCACCCTTCCAAGTGGTTCTAGGACCCCTAGACCCCGATTGCCTAAAATTTTTCCGGGCCGTCTAATATGACCTAAGGAACCATAGTAACCGCCCCACCATGATCGTTCCAAATGCTTTGCATTTTTCGGCCAAAAAACTAGAACTCCGCGCGATTTGCATATTTTCGTGTGCTATAGCTTACGCCTTCCGAGTGGTCCCGGGAGCCGTGGACCCCGATCGCCTAAAATTTTTCGGGCCATCAAATACGACCTAAGGAACCATAGTCACCGCCCCGCCATGATCGTTCCTCATTTATTGCGTTTTTCGGCCAAAAAACTAGAATTCCGCTCGATTACCATATTTTTGTGTGCGCCCACGCCTTCCGAGTGGGCCGGGCCGCCGGACTCGGATCGCCTAAAAAATTTTCGGGCCATCAATTAGGACCTAAGGAACCATAGTCACTGCCTCGCCATGATCGTTCCTCATTTTTTGGATTTTATGGCCAAAAAACTCGAATTCCGCCCGATTCCCATATTTTTGTGTGCTATCGCCCACGCCTTCCGAGTGGGTCGGGCCCCCCGGAGCCGAATCGCCTAAAAATTTTCCGGACTATCAAATACGACCTAAGGAACCATAGTCACTGCCCCGCCATGATCGTTCCTAGTCTTTTGCGTTTTTCGGCCAAAAAACTAGAATTCCGCGCGATTTCCATATTTTTGTGTGCTTTAGCCCACGCCTTCCAAGGGGTCCCGGGAACCCCGAACACCGATCGCCTAAAAAATTTCCGGGCCTTCAAATATGACCTAAGGAAGCATAGTAACCACCCCGCCATGATCGTTCCTCATTTTTTGTGTTTTTCGGCCAAACAACTAGAATTGCGCGCGATTTGCATATTTTCGTGTGCTATAGCTTACGCCTTCCGAGTGGTCCCGGGAGCCGTGGACCCCGATCGCCTAAAATTTTCCGGGACATCAAATACGACCTAAGGAACCATAGTCACCGCCCCTCCATGATTGTTCCTCATTTTTTGCATTTTTTGGCCAAAAAACTAGAATTCCGCCCGATTCCCATATTGTTGTGTGCTATCGCCCACGCCTTCCGAGTGGGTCGGGCCCCCCGGAGCCGGATCGCCTAAAAATTTTCCGGACTATCAAATATGACCTAAGGAACCATAGTCACCACCCCGCCATGATCGTTCCTAGTCTTTTGCATTTTTCAGCCAAAAAAATAGAATTCCGCACGATTTCCATATTTTCTTGTGCTTTAGCCCACGCCTTCCAAGGGGTCCCGGGAATCCCGAACCCCGATCGCCTAAAAATTTTCCGGGCCATCAAATACAACCTAAGGAACCATAGTAACAACCCCGCCATGATCGTTCCTCATTTTTTGCATTTTTTGGCCAAACAACTAGAATTACGCCCGATTACAATATTTTTGTCTGATATTGCCCACCCTTCCAAGTGGTTCCAGGACCCCCGGACCCCGATCGCCTAAAATTTTTCCGGGCCGTCAAATATGACCTAAGGAACCATAGTAACCGCCCCGCCATTATCGTTTCTCAGTTTTTGCATTTTTCGGCCAAAAAACTAGAATTTCGCCCGATTTCCATATTTTCGTGTGCTATAGCTTACGCCTTCCGAGTGGTCCCGGGAGCCATGGACCCCGATCGCCTAAAAATTTTCGGGCCATCAAATACGACCTAAGGAACCATAGTCACCGCCCCGCCATAACCGTTCCTCATTTATTGCGTTTTTCGGCCAAAAAACTAGAAGTCCGCTCGATTACCATATTTTTGTGTGCGCCCACGCCTTCCGAGTGGGCCGGGCCGCCGGACTCGGATCGCCTAAAAAATTTTCGGGCCATCAATTAGGACCTAAGGAACCATAGTCACTGCCTCGCCATGATCGTTCCTCATTTTTTGAATTTTATGGCCAAAAAACTCGAATGCCGCCCGATTCCCTTATTTTTGTGTGCTATCGCCCACGCCTTCCGAGTGGGTCGGGCCCCCCGGAGCCGAATCGCCTAAAAATTTTCCGGACAATCAAATACGACCTAAGGAACCATAGTCACTGCCCCGCCTTGATCGTTCCTAGTCTTTTGCATTTTTCGGCCAAAAAACTAGAATTCCGCGCGATTTCCATATTTTCGTGTGCTTTAGCCCACGCCTTCCAAGGGGTCCCGGGAACCCCGAACACCGATCGCCTAAAAAATTTCCGGGCCTTCAAATATGACCTAAGGAAGCATAGTAACCACCCCGCCATGATCATTCCTCATTTTTTGTGTTTTTCGGCCAAACAACTAGAATTGCGCGCTATCCCATATTTTTTTGTGTTATAGCCCATGCCTTCCGAGTGGTCCCGGGTCTCCGGACCCCTATCGCCTAAAATTTTTCCGGACTATCAAATAAGACCTAAGGAACCATAGTCACCGCCCAGCCATGATCGTTCCTCATTTTTTGCGTTTTTCGGCCAAATAACTAGAATTCCGTGCGATTCCCATATTTTTGTGTGTTATAGCCCACGCCTTCCGAGTGGTCCCGGGACCTCCTGACCCCTATCGCCTAATATTTTTCCGGACTATCAAATAAGGCCAAAGGAACTATAGTCACTGCCCAGCCATGATCATTCCTCATTTGTTGCGTTTTTCGGCCAAAAAACTAGAATTCCGCCCGATTACAATATTTTTGTGTGCTATTGCCCACCCTTCCAAGTGGTGCCGGGACCCCCGGACCCCGATCGCCTAAAATTTTTCCGGGCCATCAAATACGACCTAAGGAACTATAGTAACCGCCCCGCCATCATCGTTTCTCATTTTTTGCATTTTTCGGCCAAAAAACTAGAATTACGCCCGATTCCCATATTTTCGTGTGCTATACCCACGCCTGCCAAGTGGTCCGGGGAGCCGCGGACCCCGATCGCCTAAAATTTTTCCGGACTATCAAATACGACCTAAGGTACCATAGTCACTGCCCTACCATGATCGTTCCAAATGCTTTGCAGTTTTCGGCCAAACAACTAGAACTCCGCGCGATTTGTATATTTTCGTGTGCTATAGCTTACGCCTTCCGAGTGGTCCCGGGAGCCGTGGACCCCGATCGCCTAAAATTTTCCGGGCCATCAAATACGACCTAAGGAACCATAGTCACCGCCTCGCCATGATCGTTCCTCATTTTTTGCATTTTTTGGCCAAAAAACTAGAATTCCCCCCGATTCCCATATTTGTGTGCTATCGCCCACGCCTTCCGAGTGGGTCGGGCCCCCGGAGCCGGATCGCCTAAAAATTTTCCGGACTATCAAATACGACCTAAGGAACCATAGTCACCGCCCCGCCATGATCGTTCCTAGTCTTTTGCGTTTTTCAGCCAAATAACTAGAATTCCGCGCGATTTCCATATTTTCGTGTGCTTTAGCCCACGCCTTCCAAGGGGTCCCGGGAACCCCGAACCCCGATCGCCTAAAAATTTTCCGGGCCATCAAATACGACCTAAGGAACCATAGTAACCACCCCGCCATGATCGTTCCTCATTTTTTGCGTTTTTCGGCCAAACAACTAGAATTCCGCGCGATTCCCATATTTTTGTGTGTTATAGCCCACTCCTTCCGAGTGGTCCCGGGACCTCCTGAACCCTATCACCTAAAATTTTTCAGGACTATCAAATATGACCTAAGGAACCATAGTAACCGCCCCGCCATTATCGTTTCTCAGTTTTTGCATTTTTCGGCCAAAAAACTAGAATTTCGCCCGATTCCCATATATTCGTGTGCTATAGCTTACGCCTTCCGAGTGGTCCCGGGAGCCGTGGACCCCGATCGCCTAAAATTTTTCGGGCCATCAAATACGACCTAAAGAACCATAGTCACCGCCCCGCCATGATCGTTCCTCATTTATTGCATTTTTCGGCCAAAAAACTAGAATTCCGCTCGATTACCATATTTTTGTGTGCGCCCACGCCTTCCGAGTGGGCCGGGCCGCCGGACTCGGATCGCCTAAAAACTTTTCGGGCCATCAATTAGGACCTAAGAAACCATAGTCACCGCCTCGCCATGATGGTTCCTTATGTTTTGCATTTTTTGGCCAAAAAACTACAATTCCGCCCGATTCCCATATTTTTGTGTGCTATCGCCCACGCCTTCCGAGTGGGTCGGGCCCCCGGAGCCGAATCGCCTAAAAATTTTCCAGACTATCAAATACGACCTAAGGAACCATAGTCACTGCCCCGCCATGATTGTTCCTAGTCTTTTGCGTTTTTCGGCCAAAAAACTAGAATTCCGCACGATTTCCATATTTTCGTGTGCTTTAGCCCACGCCATCCAAGGGGTCCCGGGAACCCCGAACCCCGATCGCCTAAAAATTTTCCGGGCCATCAAATACGACCTAAGGAACCATAGTAACCACCCCGCCATGACCGTTCCTCATTTTTTGCATTTTTCGGCCAAACAACTAGGATTTCGCGCCATCCCATATATTTGTGTGTTATAGCCCACGCCTTCCGAGTGGTCCCGGGTCTCCGGACCCCTATCGCCTAAAATTTTTCCGGACTATCAAATAAGACCTAAGGAACCATAGTCACCACCCAGCCATGATCGTTCCTAGTGTTTTCCATTTTTCGGCCAAAAAACTAGAATTCCGCGCGATTCCCATATTTTCGTGTCCTATAGCCCATGCCTTCCAAGTGAACCCGGGAACTCCGGACCCCTATCGCCTAAAAATTTTCCGGACTATCAAATACGACCTAAGGAACCATAGTCACCGCCCAGCCTTGATCATTCCTCATTTGTTGCGTTTTTCGGTCAAAAAACTAGAATTTCGCTCGATTACCATATTTTTGTGTGCGCCCACGCCTTCCGAGTAGGCCGGGCCGCCAGACTAGGATCGCCTAAAAAATTTTCGGGCCATCAATTAGGACCTAAGGAACCATAGTCACCACCTCGCCATGATCGTTCCTCAGTTTTTGGATTTTTTGGCCAAAAAACTAGAATTCCGCCCGATTCCCATATTTTTGTGTGCTATCGCCTACGCCTTCCGAGTGGGTCGGGCCCCCCGGAGCCGGATCGCCTAAAAATTTTCCGGACTATCAAATACGCCCTATGGAACCATAGTCACTGCCCCGCCATGATCGTTCCTAGTCTTTTGCGTTTTTCGGCCAAAAAACTAGAATTCCGCGCGATTTCCATATTTTCGTGTGCTTTAGCCCACGCCTTCCAAGGGGTCCCGGGAACCCCGAACCCCGATCGCCTAAAAATTTTCCGGACCATCAAATATGACCTAAGGAAGCATAGTAACCACCTCGCCATGATCGTTCCTCATTTTTTGCATTTTTCGGCCAAACAACTAGAATTTCGCGCGATCCCATATTTTTTTGTGTTATAGCCCACGCCTTCCGAGTGGTCCCGGGTCTCTGGACCCCTATCGCCTAAAATTTTTCCGGACTATCAAATAAGACCTAAGGAACCATAGTCACCGCTCAGCCATGATCGTTTCTTGTTTGCATTTTTCGGCCAAAAAACTAGAATTACGCCCGATTCCCATATTTTCGTGTGCTATACCCACGCCTTCCAAGTGGTCCGTGGAGCCGCGGACCCCGATCGCCTAAAATTATTCCGGACTATCAAATACTACCTAAGGTACCATAGTCACCGCCCAACCATGATCGTTCCAAATGCTTTGTATTTTTTGGCCAAAAAACTAGAACTCCGCGCGACTTGCATATTTTCTTGTGCTATAGCTTGCGCCTTCCGAGTGGTCCCTGGAGCCGTGGACCCCGATCGCCTAAAATTTTCTGGGCCATCAAATACGACCTAAGGAACCATAGTCACCGCCCCGCCATGATCGTTCCTTATTTTTTGCATTTTTTGGCCAAAAAACTAGAATTCCGCCCGATTTCCACATTTTTGTGTGCTATCGCCCACGCCTTCCGAGTGGGTCGGGCCCCCCGGAGCCAAATCGCCTAAAAATTTTCCGGACTATCAAATACGACCTAAGGAACCATAGTCACTGCCCCACCATGATCGTTCCTAGTCTTTTGCGTTTTTCGGCCAAAAAACTAGAATTCCGCGCGATTTCCATATTTTCGTGTGCTTTAGCCCACGCCATCCAAGGGGTCCCGGGAACCCCGAACCCCGATCGCCTAAAAATTTTCCGGGCCATCAAATACGACCTAAGGAACCATAGTAACCACCCCGCCATGATCGTTCCTCATTTTTTGCGTTTTTCGGCCAAACAACTAGAATTTCGCGCCATCCCATATATTTGTGTGTTATAGCCCACGCCTTCCGAGTGGTCCCGGGTCTCCGGACCCCTATCTCCTAAAATTTTTCCGGACTATCAAATAAGACCTAAGGAACCATAGTTACCGCCCAGTCATGATCGTTCCTAGTGTTTTCTGTTTTTCGGCCAAAAAACTAGAATTCCACGCGATTCCCATCTTTTCGTGTCCTATAGCCCACGCCTTCCAAGTGAACCCGGGAACTCCGGACCCCTATCGCCTAAAAATTTTCCGGACTATCAAATACGACCTAAGGAACCATAGTCACCGCCCAGCCTTGATCATTCCTCATTTGTTGCGTTTTTCGGCCAAAAAACTAGAATTCCGCTCGATTACCATATTTTTGTGTGCGCCCACGCCTTCCGAGTTGGCCGGGCCGCCGGACTCGGATCGCCTAAAAAATTTTCGGGCCATCAATTAGGACCTAAGGAACTATAGTCACCACCTCGCCATGATCGTTCCTCAGTTTTTGGATTTTTTGCCCAAAAAACTAGAATTCCGCCCGATTCCCATATTTTTGTGTGCTATCGCCCACGCCTTCCGAGTGGGTCGGGCCCCCCAGAGCCGAATTGCCTAAAAATTTTCTGGACTATCAAATACAACCTAAGGAACCATAGTCACTGCCCCGCCATGATCGTTCCTAGTCTTTTGCATTTTTCGGCCAAAAAACTAGAATTCCGCGCGATTTCCATATTTTCGTGTGCTTTAGCCCACGCCTTCCAAGGGGTCCAGGGAACCCAGAACCCCGATCGCCTAAAAATTTTCCGGGCCATCAAATATGACCTAAGGAAGCATAGTAACCATCCCTCCATGATCGTTCCTCATTTTTTGCGTTTTTCGGCCAAATAACTAGAAGTGCGCGCTATCCCATATTCTTTTTGTGTTATAGCCCACGCCTTCCGAGTGGTCCCGGGTCTCCGGACCCCTATCGCCTAAAATTTTTCCGGACTATCAAATAAGACCTAAGGAACATAGTCACCGCCCAGCCATGATCGTTCCTCATTTTTTGCGTTTTTCGGCCAAATAACGAGAATTCCGTGCGATTCCCATATTTTTGTGTGCGCCCACGCCTTCCGAGTGGGCCGGCCCGCCGGACTCGGATCGCCTAAAAAATGTTCGGGCCATCAATTAGGACCTAAGGAACCATAGTCACCACCTCGCCATGATCGTTCCTCAGTTTTTGGATTTTTTGGCCAAAAAACTAGAATTCCGCCCGATTCCAATATTTTTGTGTGCTATCGCCCACGCCTTCCGAGTGGGTCGGGCCCCCCGGAGCCGGATCACCTAAAAATTTTCTGGACTATCAAATACGACCTAAGGAACCATAGTCACTGCCCCGCCATGATCTTCCTAGTCTTTTGCGTTTTTCAGCCAAAAAACTAGAATTCCGCGCGATTTCCATATTTTCGTGTGCTTTAGCCCACGCCTTCCAAGGGGTCCCGGGAACCCCGAACCCCGATCTCCTAAAAATTTTCCGGGCCATCAAATATGACATAAGGAAGCATAGTAACCACCCCGCCATGATCGTTCCTCATTTTTTGCGTTTTTCGGCCAAACAACTAGAATTTCGCGCGATCCCATATTTTTTTGTGTTATAGCCCACGCCTTCCGAGTGGTCCTGGGTCTCCGGACCCCTATCGCCTAAAATTTTTCCGGACTATCAAATAAGACCTAAGGAACCATAGTCACCGCCCAGCCATGATCGTTCCTCATTTTTTGCGTTTTTCGGCCAAATAACTAGAATTCCGTGCGATTCCCATATTTTTGTGTGTTATAGCCCACGCCTTCCGAGTGGTCCCGGGTCTCAGGACCCCTATCGCCTAATATTTTTCCGGACTATCAAATACGACCTAAGGTACCATAGTCACCGCCCAACCATGATCGTTCCAAATGCTTTGTATTTTTTGGCCAAAAAACTAGAACTCCGCGCGATTTGCATATTTTCGTGTGCTATAGCTTACGCCTTCCGAGTGGTCCCTGGAGCCGTGGACCCCGATAGCCTAAAATTTTCCGGGCCATCAAATATGACCTAAAGAACCATAGTCACCGCCATGCCATGATCGTTCCTTATTTATTGCGTTTTTCGGCCAAAAAACTAGAATTCCGCTCGATTACCATATTTTTGTGTGGGCCCATGCCTTCCGAATGGGCCGGGGCCCCGGATTTCGGATCGCCTAAAAAATTTTTTGGGCCATCAATTAGGACCTAAGGAACCATAGTCACTGCCTCGCCATGATCGTTCCTCATTTTTTGCATTTTTTGGCCAAAAAACTAGAATTCCGCCCGATTCCCATATTTTTGTGTGCTATCGCCCACGCCTTCCGAGTGGGTCAGGCCCCCAGGAGCCTGATCGCCTAAAAATTTTCCGGACTATCAAATACGACCTAAGGAACCATAGTCACCGCCCCGCCATGATCGTTCCTTGTCTTTTATGTTATTCAGCCAAAAAACTAGAATTCCGCGCGATTTCCATATTTTCGGGTGCTTTAGCCCACGCCTTCCAAGGGGTCCCGGGAACCCCGAACCCCGATCGCCTAAAAATTTTCCGGGCCATCAAATACGATCTAAGGAACCATAGTAACCACCCCGCCATGATCGTTCCTCATTTTTTGCGTTTTTCGGTCAAACAACTAGAATTCCGCGCGATTCCCATATTTTTCTGTGTTATAGCCCACGCCTTCCGAGTGGTCCCGGGACCTCCTGACCCCTATCGCCTAAAATTTTTCCGGACAATCAAATACGACCTAAGGAACCATAGTATCCGCCCCGCCATGATCGTTCCTCATTTTTTGCGTTTTTCGGCCAAACAACTAGAATTTTGCGCGATCCCATATTTTTTTGTGTTATAGCCCACGCCTTCCGAGTGGTCCTGGGTCTACGGACCCCTATCGCCTAAAATTTTTCCGGACTATCAAATAAGACCTAAGGAACCATAGTCACCGCCCAGCCATGATAGTTTCTGATTTTTTGCATTTTTCGGCCAAAAAACTAGAATTACGCCTGATTCCCATATTTTCGTGTGCTATACCCACGCCTTCCAAGTGGTCCGGGGAGCCGCGGACCCCGATCGCCTATAAATTTTCCGGACTATAAAATACGACCTAAGGTACCATAGTCACCGCCCCACCATGATCGTTCCAAATGCTTTGCATTCTTCGGCCAAAAAACTAGAACTCCAAGCGATTTGCATATTTTTGTGTGCTATAGCTTGCGCCTTCCGAGTGGGCCGGGCCGCCGAACTCGGATCGCCTAAAAATTTTCGGGCCATCAATTAGGACCTAAGGAACCATAGTCACCACCTTGCCATGATCGTTCCTTATTTTTTGCATTTTTTATCCAAAAAACTAGAATTCCGCCCGATTCCCATCTTTTTGTGTACTATCGCCCACGCCTTCCGAGTGGGTCGGGCCCCCCGGAGCCGGATCGCCTAAAAATTTTCCGGACTATCAAAGACGACCTAAGGAACCATAGTCACCGCCCCGCCATGATCGTTCCTAGTCTTTTGTGTTATTCAGCCAAAAAACTAGAATTCTGAGCGATTTCCATATTTTCGTGAAAGCCCACGCCTTCCAAGGGGTCCTGGGAACCCCGAACCCCGATCGCCTAAAATTTTTCTGGGCCATCAAATACGATCTATGGAACCATAGTAACCACCCCGCCATGATCGTTCCTCATTTTTGCGTTTTTTGGCCAAACAATTAGAATTCCGCGCGATTCCTATATTTTTGTGTGTTATAGCCCACGCCTTCCGAGTGGTCCCGGGACCTACGGACCCCTATCGCCAAATATATTTCCGGACTATCAAATAAGACCAAAGGAACCATAGTCACCGCCCTGCCAAGATCTTTCCACATTTTTTGCATGTTACTGAAAAAGACCTAGAATTTCGCCCGATTACCATATTTTCGTGTGCTATAGCTTACGCCTTCCGAGTGGTCCCGGGAGCCGTGGACCCCGATCGCCTAAAATTTTCCGGGCCATCAAATACGACCTAAGGAACCATAGTTACCGCCCCGCCATGATCATTCCAAATGCTTTGCATGAAAAACGCAAAGCATGGCGGTGACTATGGTTCCTTAGGTCGTATTTAATAGTCCGGAAAATTTTTAGGCGATCCGGCTCCGGGGGCCCTGACCCACTCGGAAGGCGTGGGCGATAGCACACAAAAATATGGGAATCGAGTGGAATTCTAGTTTTTTGGCCAACAAATGCAAAAAATGAGGAACGATCATGGCGAGGTAGTGACAATGGCTCCTTAGGTCCTAATTGATGGCCCGGAAAAATTTTAGGCGATCCGAGTCCGGTGGCCCGGCCCACTCGGAAGGCGTGGGCAATAGCACACAAAAATATGGTAATCGAGCGAAATTCTAGTTTTTTGGCCGAAAAACACAATAAATGAGGAACGATCATGGCGGGGCGGTGAATATGGTTCCTTAGGTCGTATTTGATGGCCCGGAAAATTTTAGGCGATCGGGGTCCACGGCTCCCGGGACCACTCGGAAGGCGTAAGCTATAGCAAACTAAAATATGCAAATCGCGCGGAGTTCTAGTTTTTTGGCCGAAAAATGCAAAGCATTTGGAACGATCATGGTGGGGCAGTGACTATAGTACCTTAGGTCGTATTTGATAGTCCGGAAAAATTTTAGGCGATCTGGGTTCGCGGCTCCCCGGACCACTTGGAAAGCGCGGGTATAGCACACGAAAATATGGGAATCGGGCGTAATTCTAGTTTTTTTGCCGAAAAATGCAAAAAATGAGAAACGATGATGGCGGGGCGGTTACTATGGTTCCTTAGGTCGTATTTGACGGCCCGGAAAAATTTTAGGCGATCGGGGTCCGGGGGTCCCGAAACCACTTGCAAAGGTGGGCAATAGCACACAAAAATATTGTAATCGGGCGAAATTCTAGTTTTTTGGCCGAAAAATGCAACAAATGAGGAGTGATCATGGCTAGGCGGTCACTATGGTTCCTTAGGTCGTATTTGATAGTCTGGAAAAATTTTAGGCGATAGGGGTCCGGAGGTCCCGGGACCACTCGGAAGGTGTGGGCTATAACACACAAAAATGTGGGAATCGCGCGTAATTCTAGTTGTTTGGCCGAAAAACGCAAAAAATAAGGAACGATCATGGCAGGGCGGATACTATGGTTCCTTAGGTCGTATTTGATTGTCCGGAAAAATTTTAGGCGATCGGGGTCCGCGGCTCTTGGGACCACTCGGAATGCGTGGGTATAGCACACGAAAATATGGGAATCGGGCAAAATTCTAGGTCTTTTTCAGTAACATGCAAAAAATGTGGAAAGATCTTGGCAGGGCGGTGACTATGGTTCCTTTGGTCTTATTTGATAGTCCGGAAAAATATTAGGCGATAGGGGTCCGGAGGTCCCGGGACCACTCGGAAGGCGTGGGCTATAACACACAAAAATATGGGAATCGCGCGGAATTCTAGTTGTTTGGCCGAAAAACGCAAACAATGAGGAACGATCATGGCGGGGCGGATACTATGGTTCCTTAGGTCGTATTTGATAGTCCGGAAAAATTTTAGGCGATAGGGGCTAGGAGGTCCCGGGACCAATCGGAAGGCGTATAACACACAAAAATATGGGATCGAGCGGAATTCTAGTTTTTTGGCCGAAAAACGCAAAAAATGAGGAACGATCATGGCGGGGCGGATACTATGGTTCCTTAGGTCGTATTTGATAGTCCAGAAAAATTTTAGGCGATAGGGGTCAGGAGGTCCCGGGACCACTCGGAAGGCGTGGGCTATAACACACAAAAATATGGGAATCGCGCGGAATTCTAGTTGTTTGGCCGAAAAACGCAAAAAATGAGGAACGATCATGGCGGGGTGGTTACTATGGTTCCTTAGGTCATATTTGATTTCCCGGAAAATTTTTAGGCGATCGGGGTTCGGGGTTCCCGGGACCCCTTGGAAGGCGTGGGCTAAAGCACAAGAAAATATGGAAATCGCGTGGAATTATAGTTTTTTGGCTGAAAAACGCAAAAGACTAGGAACGATCATGGCGAGGCGCTGAATATGGTTCCTTAGGTCCTAATTGATGGCCCGAAAATTTTTTAGGCGATCCGAGTCCGGCAGCCCGGCCCACTCGAAAGGCGTGGGCGCACACAAAAATATGGTAATCGAGCGAAATTCTAGTTTTTTGGCCGAAAAATGCAATAAATGAGGAACGATCATGGCGGGGCGGTGACTATGGTTCCTTAGGTCGTATTTGATGGCCCGGAAAATTTTAGGCGATCGGGGTCCACGGCTCCCGAGACCACTCGGAAGGCGTAAGCTATAGCACACTAAAATATGCAAATCGCGCGGAGTTCTAGTTTTTTGGCCGAAAAATGCAAAGCATTTGGAACGATCATGGTGGGGCGGTGACTATGGTACCTTAGGTCGTATTTGATAGTCCGGAAAAATTTTAGGCGATCGGGGTCCGCGGCTCCCCGGACCACTTGGAAGGCGTGGGTATAGCACACGAAAATATGGGAATCGGGCGTAATTCTAGTTTTTTGGCCGAAAAATGCAAAAAAATGAGAAACGATGATGGCGGGGTGGTTACTATGGTTCCTTAGGTCGTATTTGACGGCCCGGAAAAATTTTAGGCAATCGGGGTCCGGGGGTCCCGGAACCACTTGGAAGGGTGGGCAATAGCACACAAAAATATTGTAATCGGGCGGAATTCTAGTTTTTTGGTCGAAAAATGCAACAAATGAGGAATGATCATGGCTGGGCGGTGACTATGGTTCCTTAGGTCGTATTTGATAGTCCGAAAAAATTTTAGGCGCTAGGGGTCCGGAGGTCCCGGGACCACTCGGAACGTGTGGGCTATAACACACAAAAATATGTGAATCGCGCGGAATTCTAGTTGTTTGGCCGAAAAATGCAAAAAATAAAGAACGATCATGGCGGGGCGGATACTATGGTTCCTTAGGTCGTATTTGATTGCCCGGAAAAATTTTAGGCGATCGGGGTCCGCGGCTCTTGGGACCACTCAGAATGCGTGGGTATAGCACACGAAAATATGGGAATCGGGCGAAATTCTAGGTCTTTTTCAGTAACATGCAAAAAATGTGGAAAGATCTTGGCAGGGCGGTGACTATGGTTCCTTTGGTCTTATTTGATAGTCCGGAAAAATCTTAGGCGATAGGGGTCCGGAGGTCCCGGGACCACTCGGAAGGCGTGGGCTATAACACACAAAAATATGGGAATCGCGCGGAATTCTAGTTGTTTGGCCGAAAAACGCAAACAATGAGGAACGATCATGGCGGGGCGGATACTATGGTTCCTTAGGTCGTATTTGATAGTCCGGAAAAATTTTAGGCGATAGGGGTTAGGAGGTCCCGGGACCAATCGGAAGGTGTGGGCTATAACACACAAAAATATAGGATCGCGCGAAATTCTAGTTGTTTGGCCGAAAAACGCAAAAAATGAGGAACGATCATGGCGGGGCGGATACTATGGTTCCTTAGGTCGTATTTGATAGTCCGGAAAAATTTTAGGCGATAGGGGTCCGGAAGTCCCGGGACCACTCGGAAGGCGTGGGCTATAACACACAAAAATATGGAAATCGCGCGGAATTCTAGTTGTTTGGCCGAAAAACGCAAAAAATGAGGAACGATCATGGTGAGGTGGTTACTATGGTTCCTTAGGTCATATTTGAATTCCCGGAAAATTTTTAGGCGATCGAGGTTCGGGGTTCCCGGGACCCCTTGGAAGGCGTGGGCTAAAGCACACGAAAATATGGAAATCGCGTGGAATTATAGTTTTTTGGCTGAAAAACGCAAAAGACTAGGAACGATCATGGCGAGGCGCTGAATATGGTTCCTTAGGTCCTAATTGATGGCCCGAAAATTTTTTAGGCGATCCGAGTCCGGCGGCCCGGCCCACTCGGAAGGCGTGGGCGCACACAAAAATATGGTAATCGAGCGAAATTCTAGTTTTTTGGCCGAAAAACGCAATAAATGAGGAACGATCATGGCGGGGCGGTGACTATGGTTCCTTAGGTCGTATTTGATGGCCCGGAAAATTTTAGGCGATCGGGGTCCACGGCTCCCGGGACCACTCGGAAGGCGTAAGCTATAGCACACTAAAATATGCAAATCGCGCGGAGTTCTAGTTTTTTGGCCGAAAAATGCAAAGCATTTGGAACGATCATGGTGGGGCGTTGACTATGGTACCTTAGGTCGTATTTGATAGTCCGGAAAAATTTTAGGCGATCGGGGTCCGCGGCTCCCCGGACCACTTGGAAGGCGTGGGTATAGCACACGAAAATATGGGAATCAGGCGTAATTCTAGTTTTTTGGCCGAAAAATGCAAAAAATGAGAAACGATGATGGCGGGGTGGTTACTATGGTTCCTTAGGTCGTATTTGACGGCCCAGAAAAATTATAGGCGATCGGGGTCCGGGGGTCCCGGAACCACTTGGAAGGGTGGGCAATAGCACACAAAAATATTGTAATCGGGCGGAATTCTAGTTTTTTTGTCGAAAAACGCAACAAATGAGGAATGATCATGGCTGGGCGGTGACTATGGTTCCTTAGGTCGTATTTGATAGTCCGAAAAAAATTTAGGCGATAGGGGTCCGGAGGTCCCGGGACCACTCGGAACGTGTGGGCTATAACACACAAAAATATGGGAATCGCGCGGAATTCTAGTTGTTTGGCCGAAAAACGCAAAAAATGAGGAACGATCCTGGCGGGGCGGATACTATGGTTCCTTAGGTGATATTTGATAGTCCGGAAAAATACTTGGCGATAGGGGTCAGGAGGTCCCGGGACCACTCGGAAGGCGTGGGCTATAACAAACAAAAATATGGGAATCGCGCGGAATTCTAGTTGTTTGGCCGAAAAACGCAAAAAATGAGGAACGATCATGGCGGGGCGGATACTATGGTTCCTTAGGTCGTATTTGATAGTCCAAAAAAATATTAGGCGATAGGGGTCAGGAGATCCCGGGACCACTCGGAAGTCGTGGGCTATAACACACAAAAATATTGGAATCGCGCGGAATTCTAGTTGTTTGGCCGAAAAACGCAAAAAATGAGGAACGATCATGGAGGGGAGGATACTATGGTTCCTTAGGTCATATTTGATAGTCCGGAAAAATTTTAGGCGATAGGGGTCCGGAGGTCCCGGGACCACTCGGAAGGTGTGGGCTATAACACACATAAATATGGGAATCGCGCGGAATTCTATTTGTTTGGCCGAAAAACGCAAAAAATGAGGAACGATCATGGCGCGGCGGATACTATGGTTCCTTAGGTCATATTTGATAGTCCGGAAAAAATTTTAGGCGATAGGGATCCGGAGGTCCCGGGACCACTCGGAAGGTGTGGGCTATAACACACAAAAATATGGGAATCGCGCGGAATTCTAGTTGTTTGGCCGAAAAACGCAAAAAATGAGGAACGATCCTAGCGGGGCGGATACTATGGTTCCTTAGGTGGTATTTGATAGTCCGGAAAAATACTTGGCGATAGGGGTCAGGAGGTCCTGGGACCACTCGGAAGGCGTGGGCTATAACAAACAAAAATATGGGAATCGCGCGGAATTCTAGTTGTTTGGCCGAAAAACGCAAAAAATGAGGAACGATCATGGCGGGGCGGATACTATGGTTCCTTAGGTCATATTGGATAGTCCGAAAAAATATTAGGCGATAGGGGTCAGGAGGTCCCGGGACCACTTGGAAGGCGTGGGCTATAACACACGAAAATATGGGAATCGCGCGGAATGCTAGTTGTTTGGCCGAAAAATGCAAAATATGAGGAACGATCATGGCGGGGTGGTTACTATGGTTCCTTAGGTCGTATTTGATTCCCCAGAAAATTTTTAGGCGATCGGGGTTCGGGGCTCCCGGGACCCCTCGGAAGGCGTAAGCTATAGCACACTAAAATATGCAAATCGCGCGGAGTTCTAATTTTTTGGCCGAAAAATGCAAAGCATTTGGAACGATCATGGTGGGGCGGTGACTATGGTTTCTTAGGTCGTATTTGATAGTCCGGAAAAATTTTAGGCGTTCGGGGTCCGCGGCTCCCCGGACCACTTGGAAGGCGTGGGTATAGCACACGAAAATATGGGAATCGGGCGTAATTCTAATTTTTTTGCCGAAAAATGCAAAAAATGAGAAATGATGATGGCGGGGTGGTTACTATAGTTCCTTAGGTCGTATTTGATGGCCTGGAAAATTTTTAGGCGATCGGGGTCCGGGGGTCCCGGAACCACTTGGAAGCGTGGGCAATAGCACACAAAAATATTGTAATCGGGCGGAATTCTAGTTTTTGGTCGAAAAACGCAACAAATGAGCAATGATCATAGCTGGGCGGTGACTATGGTTTCTTAGGTCGTATTTGTTAGTCCGGAAAAATTTTAGGCGATAGGGGTCCGGAGTTCCCGGGTTCACTTCAAAGGAGTGGGCTATAGGACACGAAAATATGGGAATCGCGCGGAATTCTAGTTTTTTGGCCGAAAAACAGAAAAAACTAGGAACGATCATGGCTGGGCGGTGACTATGATTCCTTAGGTCTTATTTGATAGTCCGGAAAAATTTTAGGCGATAGGGGTCCGGAGACCCGGGACCACTCGGAAGGCGTGGGCTATAACACACAAAAATATGGGATAGAGCGGAATTCTAGTTGTTTGGCCGAAAAACGCAAAAAAACTAGGAACGATCATGGCGGGGCGGATACTATGGTTCCTTAGGTCATATTTGATAGTCCGGAAAAATTTTAGGCGATAGGGGTCCGGAGGTCCCGGGACCACTCGGAACGTGTGGGCTATAACACATAAAAATATGGGAATCGCGCGGAATTCTAGTTGTTTGGCCGAAAAACGCAAAAAATGAGGAACGATCATGGCGGGGCGGATACTATGGTTCCTTAGGTCATATTTGATAGTCCGGAAAAATTTTAGGCGATAGGGGTCCGGAGGTCCCGGGACCACTCGGAAGGTGTCGGCTATAACACACAAAAATATGGGAATCGCGCGGAATTCTAGTTGTTTGGCCGAAAAACACAAAAAATGAGGAACGATCATGGCGGGGCGGATACTATGGTTCCTTAGGTCATATTTGATAGTCCGGAAAAATTTTAGGCGATAGGGGTCCGGATGTCCCGGGACCACTCGGAAGGTGTGGGCTATAACACACAAAAATATGGGAATCGCGCGGAATTCTAGTTGTTTGGCCGAAAAACGCAAAAAATGAGGAACGATCCTGGCGGGGCGGATACTATGGTTCCTTAGGTCGTATTTGATAGTCCAGAAAAATACTTGGCGATAGGGGTCAGGAGGTCCCGGGACCACTCGGAAGGCGTGGGCTATAACAAACAAAAATATGGGAATCGCGCGGAATTCTAGTTGTTTGGCCGAAAAACGCAAATAATGAGGAACGATCATGGCGGGGTGGTTACTATGGTTCCTTAGGTCGTATTTGATGGCCCAGAAAATTTTTAGGCGATCGGGGTTCGGGGTTCCCGGGACCCTTGGAAGGCGTGAGCTAAATTTAGCACACGAAAATATGGAAATCGCGCGGAATTCTAGTTTTTTGGCTGAAAAATGCAAAAGACTAGGAACGATCATGGCGGGGCGGTGACTATGGTTCCTTAGGTCGTATTTGATAGTCCGGAAAATTTTTAGGCGATCCGGCTCCGGGGGGCCCGACCCACTCGGAAGGCGTGGGCGATAGCATACAAAAATATGGGAATCGGGCGGAATTCTAGTTTTTTGGCGAAAAAATGCAAAAAATGAGGAAGGATCATGGCTAGGCGGTGACTATGGTTCATTAGGTCCTAATTGATGGCCCGAAAAAATTTTAAGCGATCCGAGTCCGGCGGCCCGGCCCACTCGGAATGCGTGGGCGCACACAAAAATATGGTAATCGAGCGAAATTCTAGTTTTTTGGACGAAAAACGCAATAAATGAGGAACGATCATATCGGGGCGGTGACTATGGTTCCTTAGGTCGTATTTGATGGCCCGGAAAATTTTAGGCAATCGGGGTCCATGGCTCCCGGGACCACTCGGAAGGCGTAAGCTATAGCACACTAAAATATGCAAATCGCGCGAAGTTCTAGTTTTTGGCCGAAATATGCAAAGCATTTGGAACGATCATGGTGGGGCGGTGACTATGGTACCTTAGGTCGTATTTGATAGTCCGGAAAAATTTTAGGCGATCGGGGTCCGCGGCTCCCCGGACCACTTGGAAGGCGTGGGTATAGCACACGAAAATATGGGAATCGGGCGTAATTCTAGTTTTTTGGCCGAAAAATGCAAAAAATGAGAAACGATGATGGTGGGGCGGTTACTATGGTTCCGTAGTTGTATTTGACGGCCCGGAAAAATTTTAGGCGATCGGGGTCCGGGGGTCCCGGAACCACTTGGAAGGGTGGGCTGCACACAAAAATATTGTAATCGGGCGGAATTCTAGTTTTTTGGCCGAAAAATTCAACAAATGAGGAATGATCATGGCTGGGCGGTGACTATGGTTCCTTAGGTCGTATTTGATAGTCCGGAAAAATTTTAGGCGATAGGGGTCCGGAGTTCCCGGGTTCACTTGGAAGGCGTGGGCTATAAGTCACGAAAATATGGGAATCGCGCGGAATGCTAGTTGTTTGGCCGAAAAACGCAAAAAATGAGGAACGATCATGGCGGGGTGGATACTATGGATCCTTAGGTTGTATTTGATAGTCCAGAAAAATATTAGGCGATAGGGGTCAGGAGGTCCCGGGACCACTCGGAAGGCGTGGGCTATAACACACAAAAATATGGGAATCGCGCGGAATTCTAGTTGTTTGGCCGAATAATGCAAAAAATGAGGAACGATCATGGCGAGGCGGTGACTATGGTTCATCAGGTCCTAATTGATGGCCCAAAAATTTTTTAGGCCATCCGAGTCCGGCGGCCCGGCCCACTCGGAAGGCGTGGGCAATAGCACACAAAAATATGGGAATCGCGCGGAATTCTAGTTGTTTGGCCGAAAAACGCAAAAAATGAGGAACGATCATGGCGGGGAGGTTACTATGGTTCCTTAGGTCGTATTTGATGGCCCGGAAAATTTTTAGGCGATCGGGGTTCGGGATTCCCGGGACCCCTTGCAAGGCGTGGGCTAAAGCACACGAAAATATGGAAATCGCGCGGAATTCTAGTTGGTTGGCCGAAAAACGCAAAAAATGAGGAACGATCATGGCGGGGCGGATACTATGGTTCCTTAGGTCGTATTTGATAGTCCGGAAAAATATTTGGCGATAGGGGTCAGGAGGTCCCGGGACCACTCGGAAGGCGTGGGCTATAACAAACAAAAATATGGGAATCGCGCGGAATTCTAGTTGTTTGGCCGAAAAACGAAAAAAATGAGGAACGATCATGGCGGGGTTGTTACTATGGTTCCTTAAGTCGTATTTGATGGCCCGGAAAATTTTTAGGCGATCGGGGTTCCCGGGACCCCTTGGAAGGCGTGGGCTAAAGCACACGAAAATATGGAAATCGCGCGGAATTCTAGATTTTTGGCTGAAAAACGCAAAAGACTAGGAACGATCATGGCGGGGCGGTGACTATGGTTTCTTAGGTCGTATTTGATAGTCCGGAAAATTTTTAGGCGATCCGGCTCCGGGGGGCCCGACCCACTCGGAAGGCGTGGGCAATAGCACACAAAAATATGGGAATCGCGCGGAATTCTAGTTGTTTGGCCGAATCACGCAAAAAATGAGGAACGATCATGGCGGGGAGGTTACTATGGTTCCTTAGATCGTATTTGATGGCCCAGAAAATTTTTAGGCGATTGGGGTTCGGGATTCCCGGGACCCCTTGGAAGGCGTGGGCTAAAGCACACGAAAATATGGAAATCGCGCGGAATTCTAGTTGTTTGGCCGAAAAACGGAAAAAATGAGGAACGATCATGGCGGGGCGGATACTATGGTTCCTTAGGTCATATTTGATAGTCCGTAAAAATATTTGGCGATAGGGGTCAGGAGGTCACATGACCACTCGGAAGGCGTGGGCTATAACAAACAAAAATATGGGAATCGCGCGGAATTCTAGTTGTTTGGCCGAAAAACAAAAAACATGAGGAACGATCATGGTGGGGTGGTTACTATGGTTCCTTAAGTCGTATTTGATGACCCGGAAACTTTTTAGGCGATCGGGGTTCGGGGTTCCCTGGACCCCTTGGAAGGCGTGGGCTAAAGCACACGAAAATATGGAAATCGCGCGGAATTCTAGTTTTTTGGCTGAAAAATGCAAAAGACTAGGAACGATCATGGCGGGCCGGTGACTATGGTTCCTTAGGTCGTATTTGATAGTCCGGAAAATTTTTAGGTGATCCGGCTCCGGGGGGCCCGACCAACTCGGAAGGCGTGGGCGATAGCATACAAAAATATGGGAATCAGGCGGAATTCTTTTTTTGGCCAAAAAATGCAAAAAATGAGGAAGGATCATGGCGAGGCGGTGACTATGGTTCATTAGGTCCAAATTGATGGCCCGAAAAAATTTTAAGCGATCCGAGTCCGGCAGACCGGCCCACTCGGAATGCGTGGGCGCACACAAAAATATGGTAATCGAGCGAAATTCTAGTTTTTTGGCCGAAAAATGCAAAAAATGAGAAACGATGATGGCGGGGCGGTTACTATGGTTCCTTAGTTGTATTTGACGGCCCGGAAAAATTTTAGGCGATCGGGGTCCGGGGGTCCCGGAACCACTTGGAAGGGTGGGTTGCACACAAAAATATTGTAATCGGGCGGAATTCTAGTTTTTTGGCCGAAAAACGCAACAAATGAGGAATGATCATGGCTGGGCGGTGACTATGGTTCCTTAGGTCGTATTTGATAGTCCGGAAATATTTTAGGCGATAGGGGTCCGGAATTCCCGGGTTCACTTGGAAGGCGTGGGCTATAGGACACGAAAATATGGGAATAGCGCGGAATGCTAGTTGTTTGGCCGAAAAACGCAAAAAATGAGGAACGATCATGGCGGGGCGGATACTATGGTTCCTTAGGTAGTATTTGATAGTCCGGAAAAATATGAGGCGATCGGGGTCAGGAGGTCCCGGGACCACTCGGAAGGCGTGGGCTATAACACACAAAAATATGGGAATCACGCGGAATTCTAGTTGTTTGGCCGAAAAATGCAAAAAATGAGGAACGATCATGGCGGGGTTGTTACTATGGTTCATTAAGTCGTATTTGATGGCCCGGAAAATTTTTAGGCGATCGGGGTTCGGGGTTCGGGGTTCCCGGGACCCCTTGGAAGGCGTGGGCTAAAGCACACGAAAATATGGAAATCGCGCGGAATTCTAGTTTTTTGGCTGAAAAATGCAAAAGACTAGGAACGATCATGGTGGGGCGGTGACTATGGTTCCTTAGGTCGTATTTGATAGTCCGGAAAATTTTTAGGCGATCCGGCTCAGGGGAGCCCGACCCACTCGGAAGGTGTGGGCGATAGCATACAAAAATATGGGAATCGGGCGGAATTCTAGTTTTTTGGCCAAAAAATACAAAAAATGAGGAAGGATCATGGCGAGGCGGTGACTATGGTTCATTAGGTCCTAATTGATGGCCCGAAAAATTTTTAAGCGATCCGAGTCCGGCGGACCGGCCCACTCGGAATGCGTGGGCGCACACAAAAATATGGTAATCGAGCGAAATTCTAGTTTTTTGGCCGAAAAACGCAATAAATGAGGAACGATCATATCGGGGCGGTGACTATGGTTCCTTAGGTTGTATTTGATGGCCCGGAAATTTTAAGCAATCGGGGTCCACGGCTCCCGGGACCACTCGGAAGACGTAAGCTATAGCACACTAAAATATGCAAATCGCGCGAAGTTCTAGTTTTTGGCCGAAAAATGCAAAGCATTTGGAACGATCATGGTGGGGCGGTGACTATGGTACCTTAGGTCGTATTTGATAGACCGGAAAAATTTTAGGCGATCGGGGTCTGCGGCTCCCCGGACCACTTGGAAGGAGTGGATATAGCACACGAAAATATGGGAATCGGGCGTAATTCTAGTTTTTTGGCCGAAAAATGCAAAAAATGAGAAACGATGATGGCGGGGCGGTTACTATGGTTCCTTAGTTGTATTTGACAGCCCGGAAAAATTTTAGGCGATCGGGGTCCGGGGGTCCCGGAACCACTTGGAAGGGTGGGTTGCACACAAAAATATTGTAATCGGGCGGAATTCTAGTTTTTTGGCCGAAAAACGCAACAAATGAGGAATGATCATGGCTGGGCGGTGACTATGGTTCCTTAGGTCGTATTTGATAGTCCGAAAAAATTTTAGGCGATAGGGGTCCGGAGTTCCCGGGTTCACTTGGAAGGCGTGGGCTATAGGACACGAAAATATGGGAATCGCGCGGAATGCTAGTTGTTTGGCCGAAAAACGCAAAAAAATGAGGAACGATCATGGCGGGGCGGATACTATGGTTCCTTAGGTCGTATTTGATAGTCCGGAAAAATATTAGCCAATAGGGGTCAGGAGGTCCCGGGACCACTCGGAAGGCATGGGATATAACACACAAAAATATGGGAATCGCGCGGAATTCTAGTTGTTTGGCCGAAAAACGCAAAAAATGAGGAACGATCATGGCGGGGAGGTTACTATGGTTCCTTAGGTCATATTTGATGGCCCAGAAAATTTTTAGGCGATCGGGGATCGGGGTTCCCGGTACCCCTTGGAAGGCGTGGGCTAAAGCACACGAAAATATGGAAATCGCGCGGAATTCTAGTTTTTTGGCTGAAAAACGTAAAAGACTAGGAACGATCATGGCAGGGCGGTGACTATGGTTCCTTAGGTCGTATTTGACGGCCCGGAAAATTTTAGGCGATCCGGCTCCGGGGGGCCCGACCCACTCGGAAGGCGTGGGTGATAGCACACATGGGAATCGGGCAGAATTCTAGTTTTTTGGCTAAAAAATGCAAAAAATGAGGAACGATCATGGCAAGGCGGTGACTATGGTTCCTTAGGTCCTAATTGATGGCTCGAAATATTTTTAGGCGATCCGAGTCCGGCGGCCAGGCCCACTCGGAAGGCGTGGGCAATAGCACACAAAAATATGGTAATCGAGCGGAATTCTAGTTTTTTGGCCGAAAAACGCCATAAATGAGGAACGATCATGGCGGGGCGGTGACTATGGTTCCGTAGGTCGTATTTGATGGCCCGAAAAATTTTAGGCGATCGGGGTCCATGGCTCCCGGGACCACTCGGAAGGCGTAAGCTATAGCACACGAAAATATGCAAATCGCGCGGACTTCTAGTTTTTTGGCCGAAAAATGCAAAGCATTTGGAAGGATCATGGTGGGGCGGTGACTATGGTACCTTAGGTCGTATTTGATAGTCCAGAAAAATTTTAGGCGATCGGGGTCCGCGGCTCCCCGGACCACTTGGAAGGCGTGGGTATAGCACACGAAAATATGGGAATCGGGCGTAATTCTAGTTTTTTGGCCGAAAAATGCAAAAAATGAGAAACGATGATGGCGGGGCGGTTACTATGGTTCCTTAGTTGTATTTGACGGCCCGAAAAGAATTTAGGCGATCGGGGTCCGGGGGTCCCGGAACCACTTGGAAGGGTGGGCTGCACACAAAAATATTGTAATCGGGCGGAATTCTAGTTTTTTGGCCGAAAAACGCAACAAATGAGGAATGATCATGGCTGGGCGGTGACTATGGTTCCTTAGGTCGTATTTGATAGTCCGGAAAAATTTTAGGCGATAGGGGTCCGGAGTTCCCGGGTTCACTTGGAAGGCGTGGGCTATAGGACACGAAAATACGGGAATCGCGCGGAATGCTATTTGTTTGGCCGAAAAACGCAAAAAATGAGAACGATCATGGCGGGGCGGATACTATGGTTCCTTAGGTCATATTTGATAGTCCGGAAAAATATTAGACAATAGGGGTCAGGAGGTCCCGGGACCACTCGGAAGGCGTGGGCTATAACACACAAAAATATGAGAATCGCACGGAATTCTAGTTGTTTGGCCGAAAAATGCAAAAAATGAGGAACGATCATGGCGGGGAGGTTACTATGGTTCCTTAGGTCGTATTTGACGGCCCGGAAAATTTTTAGGCGTTCGGGGATCGGGGTTCCCTGTACCCCTTGGAAGGCGTGGGCTAAAGCACTCGAAAATATTGAAATCGCGCGAAATTCTAGTTTTTTGGCTGAAAAACGTAAAAGACTAGGAACGATCATGGCAGGGCGGTGACTATGGTTCCATAGGTCGTATTTGACGGCCCGGAAAATTTTTGGCGATCCGGCTCCGGGGGGCCCGACCCACTCGGAAGGCGTGGGCGATAGCACACATGAGAATCAGGCAGAATTCTAGTTTTTTGGCCAAAAAATATAAAAAATGAGGAACGATCATGGCGAGGCGGTGACTATGGTTCCTTAGGTCCTAATTTATGGCCCGAAAATATTTTAGGCGATCCGAGTCCGGCTGCCCGGCCCACTCGGAAGGCGTGGGCAATAGCACACAAAAATATGGTAATCGAGCGGAATTCTAGCTTTTTGGCCGAAAAACGCCATAAATGAGGAACGATCATGGTGGGGCGGTGACTATGGTTCCTTAGGTCATATTTCATGGCCCGGAAAATTTTAGGCAATCGGGGTCCACGGCTCCCGGGACCACTCGGAAGGCGTAAGCTATAGCACACGAAAATATGCAAAATCGCGCGGACTTCTAGTTTTTTGGCCGAAAAATGCAAAGCATTTGGAACGATCATGGTGGGGCGGTGACTATGGTACCTTAGGTCGTATTTGATAGTTCAGAAAAATTTTAGGCGATCGGGGTCCGCGACACCCCGGACCACTTGGAAGGCGTGGTATAGCACACCAAAATATGGGAATCGGGCGTAATTCTAGTTTTTTGGCCGAAAAATGCAAAAAATTAGAAACGATGATGGCGGGGCGGTTACTATGGTTTCTTAGGTCGTATTTGACGGCCCGAAAAAATTTTAGACGATCGGGGTCCGGGGGTCCCGGAACCACTTGGAAGGGTGGGCAATAGCACACAAAAATATTGTAATCGGGTGGAATTCTAGTTTTTTGGCCGTAAAACGCAACAAATGAGGAATGATCATGGCTGGGCGGTGACTATGGTTCATTAGGTCATATTTGATAGTCCGAAAAAATTTTAGGCGATAGGGGTCTGGAGTTCCCGGGTTCACTTCGAAGGCGTAGGCTATAGGACACGAAAATATCGGAATCGCGCGGAATTCTAGTTTTTTGGCCGAAAAATGGAAAAAACTAGGAACGATCATGGCTGGGCGGTGACTATGGTTCCTTAGGTCTTATTTGATAGTCCGGAAAAATTTTAGGCGATAGGGGTCCGGAGACCCGGAACCACTCGAAAGGCGTGGGCTATAACACACAAAAATATGGGATAGCGCGAAATTCTAGTTGTTTGGCCGAAAAACGCAAAAAGTGAGGAACGATCATGGCGGTGCAGATACTATGGTTCCTTAGGTCGTATTTGATAGTGCGGAAAAATTTTAGGCGATAGGGGTCCGGAGGTCCCGGGACCACTCGGAAGGTGTGTGCTATAACACACAAAAATATGGGAATCGCACGGAATTTTAGTTGTTTGGCCGAAAAACGTAAAAAAAGAGGAACGATCATGGCGGGGCGGATACTATGGTTCCTTAGGTCATATTTGATAGTCCGGAAAAATTTTAGGCGATAGGGGTCCGGAGGTCCTGGGACCACTCGGAAGGCATGGGCTATAACACACAAAAATATGGGAATCGCGCGGAATTCTAATATTTTTGGCCGAAAAACGCAAAAAATGAGGAACGATCTTGGCGGGGTGGTTACTATGGTTTCTTAGGTCATATTTAATGGCCCGGAAAATTTTTAGGCGATCGGGGTTCGGGGTTCCCGGGACCCCTTGGAAGGAGTGGGCTAAAGCACACGAAAATATGGAAATCGCGTGGAATTCTAGTTTTTTGGCTAAAAAACGCAAAAGACTAGGAACGATCATGGCGGGGCGGTGACTATTGTTCCTTAGGTCGTATTTGATAGTCCGGAAAATTTTTAGGCGATCCGGCTCCGGGGGGCCCGACCCACTCGGAAGGCGTGGGCGATAGCACACAAAAATATGGGAATCGGGCGGAATTCTAGTTTTTTGGCCAAAAAATGCAAAAAATGAGGAATGATCATAGCGAGGCGGTGACTATGGTTCATTAGGTCCTAATTGATGGCCCGAAAATTTTTTAGGCCATCCGACTCCGGCGGCCCGGCCCACTCGGAAGGCGTGGGCAATAGCACACAAAAATATGGGAATCGCGCGGAATTCTAGTTGTTTGGCCGAAAAATGCAAAAAATGAGGAACGATCATGGCGGGGTGGTTACTATGGTTCCTTAGGTCGTATTTGATGGCCCGGAAAATTTTTAGGCGATCGGGGTCAGGAGGTCCTGGGACCACTCGGAAGGCGTGGGCTATAACACACAAAAATATGGGAATCGCGCGGAATTCTAGTTGTTTGGCCGAAAAACGCAAAAAATGAGGAACGATCATGGCGGGGTGGTTACTATGGTTCCTTAGGTTGTATTTGATGGCCCTGAAAATTTTTAGGCGATCGGGGTTCGGGGTTCCCGGGACCCCTTGGAAGGCGTGGGCTAAAGCACACGAAAATATGGAAATCGCGCGGAATTCTTGTTTTTTGGCTGAAAAATGCAAAAGACAAGGAACGATCATGGCGGGGCGGTGACTATGGTTCCTTAGGTCGTATTTGATAGTCCGGAAAATTTTTAGGCGATCCGGCTCCGGGGGCCCGACCCACTCGGAAGGCGTGGGCGATAGCACACAAAAATATGGGAATCAAGCGGAATTCTAGTTTTTTGGCCAAAAAACACAATAAATGAGGAACAATTATGGCGGGGCGGTGACTATGGTTCCTTAGGTCGTATTTGATGGCCCGAAAAATTTTAGGCGATCGGGGTCCACGGTTTTCGGGACCCCTTGGAAGGCGTGGGCTAAAGCACACGAAAATATGGAAATCGTGCGGAATTGTAGTTTTTTGGCTGAAAAACGCAAAAGTCTAGGAACGATCATGGCGGGGCGGTGACTATGGTTCCTTAGGTCATATTTGATAGTCCGGAAAATTTTTAGGCGATCCGGCTCCGAGGAGCCCGACCCACTCAGAAGGCATGGGCGATAGCATACACAAATATGGGAATCGGGCGGAATTCTAGTTTTTTGGCCAAAAAATGCAAAAAATGAGGAAGGATCATGGCGAGGCGGTGACTATGGTTCATTAGGTCCTAATTGATGGCCCGAAAAAATTTTAAGCGATCCGAGTCCGGCGGCCTGGCCCACTCGGAATGGGTGAGCGCACACAAAAATATGGTAATCGAGCGAAATTCTAGTTTTTTGGCCGAAAAACACAATAAATGAGGAACGATCAAATCGGGGCGGTGACTATGGTTCCTTAGGTCGTATTTGATGGCCCGGAAATTTTAAGCAATCGGGGTCCACGGCTCCCGGGACCACTCGGAAGGCGTAAGCTATAGCACACTAAAATATGCAAATCGCGCGAAGTTCTAGTTTTTGGCCGAAAAATGCAAAGCATTTGGAACGATCATGGTGGGGCGGTGACTATGGTACCTTAGGTCGTATTTGATAGTCCGGAAAAATTTTAGGCGATCGGGGTCTGCGGCTCCCCGGACCACTTGGAAGGCGTGGGTATAGCACACGAAAAAATGGGAATCGGGCGTAATTCTAGTTTTTTGGCCGAAAAATGCAAAAAATGTGAAACGATGATGGCGGGGCGGTTACTATGGTTCCTTAGTTGTATTTGACGGCCCGGAAAAATTTTAGGCGATCGGGGTCCGGGGGTCCCGGAACCACTTGGAAGGGTGGGCTGTACACAAAAATATTGTAATCGGGCGGAATTCTAGTTTTTTGGCCGAAAAACGCAACAAATGAGGAATGATCATGGCTGGGCGGTGACTATGGTTCCTTAGGTCGTATTTGATTGTCCGGAAAAATTTTAGGCGATAGGGGTCTGGAGTTCCCGGGTTCACTTGGAAGGCGTGGGCTATAGGACACGAAAATATGGGAATCGCGCGGAATGCTAGTTGTTTGGCCGAAAAACGCAAACAATTAGGAACGATCATGGCGGGGCGGATACTATGGTTCCTTAGGTCGTATTTGATAGTCCGGAAAAATATTAGCCAATAAGGGCCAGGAGGTCCCGGGACCACTCGGAAGGCGTGGGCTATAACACACAAAAATATGGGAATCGCGCGGAATTCTAGTCGTTTGGCCGAAAAACGCAAAAAATGAGGAACGATCATGGCGGGGAGCTTACTATTGTTCCTTAGGTCATATTTGATGGCCCGGAAAATTTTTAGGCGATCGGGGATCGGGGTTCCCAGTACCCCTTGGAAGGCGTGGGCTAAAGCACACGAAAATATGGAAATCGCGCGGAATTCTAGTTTTTTGGCTGAAAATGCAAAAGACTAGGAACGGTCATGGCGGGGCGGTGTCTATGGTTCCTTAGGTCTTATTTGATAGTCCGGAAAAATATTAGGCGATCGGGGTTCGGGGTTCCCGGGACCCCTTGGAAGGCGTGGGCTAAAGCACACGAAAATATGGAAATCGCGCGGAATTCTTGTTTTTTGGCTGAAAAATGCAAAAGACTAGGAACGATCATGGCGGGGCGGTGACTACGGTTCCTTAGGTCGTATTTGATAGTCCGGCAAATTTTTAGGCGATCCGGCTCCGGGGGGCCCGACTCACTCGGAAGGCGTGGGCGATAGCACACAAAAATATGGGAATCAAGCGGAATTCTAGTTTTTTGGCCAAAAAACACAATAAATGAGGAACAATTATGGCGGGGCGGTGACTATGGTTCCTTAGGTCGTATTTGATGGCCCGAAAAATTTTAGGCGATCGGGGTCCACGGTTTCCGGGACCCCTTGGAAGGCGTGGGCTAAAGCACACGAAAATATGGAAATCGTGCGGAATTGTAGTTTTTTGGCTGAAAAACGCAAAAGTCTAGGAACGATCATGGCGGGGCGGTGACTATGGTTCCTTAGGTCGTATTTGATAGTCCGGAAAATTTTTAGGCGATCCGGCTCCGGGGAGCCCGACCCACTCAGAAGGCATGGGCGATAGCATACACAAATATGGGAATCGGGCGGAATTCTAGTTTTTTGGCCAAAAAATGCAAAAAATGAGGAAGGATCATGGCGAGGCGGTGACTATGGTTCATTAGGTCCTAATTGATGGCCCGAAAAAATTTTAAGCGATCCGAGTCCGGCGGCCTGGCCCACTCGGAATGCGTGAGCGCACACAAAAATATGGTAATCGAGCGAAATTCTAGTTTTTTGGCCGAAAAACACAATAAATGAGGAACGATCATATCGGGGCAGTGACTATGGTTCCTTAGGTCGTATTTGATGGCCCGGAAATTTTAGGCAATCGGGGTCTACGGCTCCCGGGACCACTCGGAAGGCGTACGCTATAGCACACTAAAATATGCAAATCGCGCGAAGTTCTAGTTTTTGGCCGAAAAATGCAAAGCATTTGGAACGATCATGGTGGGGCGGTGACTATGGTACCTTAGGTCGTATTTGATAGTCCGGAAAAATTTTAGGCGATCGGGGTCTGCGGCTCCCCGGACCACTTGGAAGGCGTGGGTATAGCACACGAAAATATGGGAATCGGGCGTAATTCTAGTTTTTTGGCCGAAAAATGCAAAAAATGTGAAACGATGATGGCGGGGCGGTTACTATGGTTCCTTAGTTGTATTTGACGGCCCGGAAAAATTTTAGGCGATCGGGGTCCGGGTGTCCCGGAACCACTTGGAAGGGTGGGCTGTACACAAAAATATTGTAATCGGGCGGAATTCTAGTTTTTTGGCCGAAAAACGCAACAAATGAGGAATGATCATGGCTGGGCGGTGACTATGGTTCCTTAGGTCGTATTTGATAGTCCGGAAAAATTTTAGGCGATAGGGGTCCGGAGTTCCCGGGTTCACTTGGAAGGCGTGGGCTATAGGACACGAAAATATGGGAATCGCGCGGAATGCTAGTTGTTTTGCCGAAAAACGCAAACAATTAGGAACGATCATTGCGGGGCGGATACTATGGTTCCTTAGGTCGTATTTGATAGTCCGGAAAAATATTAGCCAATAAGGGTCAGGAGGTCCCGGGACCACTCGGAAGGCGTGGGCTATAACACACAAAAATATGGGAATCGCGCGGAATTCTAGTCGTTTGGCCGAAAAACGCAAAAAATGAGGAACGATCATGGCGGGGAGCTTACTATGGTTCCTTAGGTCATATTTGATGGCCCGGAAAATTTTTAGGCGATCGGGGATCGGGGTTCCCAGTACCCCTTGGAAGGCGTGGGCTAAAGCACACGAAAATATGGAAATCGCGCGGAATTCTAGTTTTTTGGCTGAAAAACGTAAAAGACTAGGAACGATCATGGCAGGGCGGTGACTATGGTTCCTTAGGTCGTATTTGACGGCCCGGAAAATTTTAGGCGATCCGGCTCCGGGGGGCCCAACCCACTCGGAAGGCGTGGGCGATAGCACACATGGGAATCGGGCAGAATTCTAGTTTTTTTGGCCAAAAATGAAAAAAATGAGGAACGATCATGGCGAGGCGGTGACTATGGTTCCTTAGGTCCTAATTGATGGCCCGAAAATTTTTAGGCGATCCGAGTCCGGCGGCCCGGCCCACTCGGAAGGCGTGGGCAATAGCACACAAAAATATGGTAATCGAGCGGAATTCTAGTTTTTTGGCCGAAAAACGCCATAAATGAGGAACGATCATGGCGGGGCGGTGACTATGGTTCCTTAGGTCGTATTTGATGGCCCAGAAAATTTTAGGCGATCGGGGTCCACGGCTCCCGGGACCACTCGGAAGGCGTAAGCTATAGCACACGAAAATATGCAAATCGCGCGGACTTCTAGTTTTTTGGCCGAAAAATGCAAAGCATTTGGAACGATCATGGTGGGGCGGTGACTATGGTACCTTAGGTCGTATTTGATAGTCCGGAAAAATATTAGCCAATAGGGGTCAGGAGGTCCCGGGACCACTCGGAAGGCGTGGGCTATAACACACAAAAATATGGGAATCGCGCGAAATTCTAGTTGTTTGGCCGAAAAATGCAAAAAATGAGAAACGATGATGGCGGGGCAGTTACTATGGTTCCTTAGTTGTATTTGACGGCCCGGAAAAATTTTAGGCGATCGGGGTCCGGGGGTCCCGGAACCACTTGGAAGGGTGGGCAATACCACACAAAAATATTGTAATCGGGTGGAATTCTAGTTTTTTGGCCGTAAAACGCAACAAATGAGGAATGATCATGGCTGGGCGGTGACTATGGTTCATTTGGTCGTATTTGATAGTCCGGAAAAATTTTAGGCGATAGGGGTCTGGAGTTCCCGGGTTCACTCCGAAGGCGTAGGCAATAGGACACGAAAATATCGGAATCGCGCGGAATTCTAGTTTTTTGGCCGAAAAATGGAAACAACTAGGAACGATCATGGCTGGGCGGTGACTATGGTTCCTTAGGTCTTATTTGATAGTCCGGAAAAATTTTAGGCGATAGGGGTCCGGAGACCCGGGACCACTCTAAAGGCGTGGGCTATAACACACAAAAATATGGGATAGCGCGAAATTCTAGTTGTTTGGCCAAAAAACGCAAAAAGTGAGGAACGATCATGGTGGTGCGGATACTATGGTTCCTTAGGTCGTATTTGATAGTGCGGAAAAATTTTAGGCGATAGGGGTCCGGAGGTCCCGGGACCACTCGGAAGGTGTGTGCTATAACACACAAAAATATGGGAATCGCGCGGAATTCTAGTTGTTTGGCCGAAAACGCAAAAAATGAGGAACGATCATGGCGGGGCGGATACTATGGTTCCTTAGGTCATATTTGATAGTCCGGAAAAATTTTAGGCAATAGGGGTTAGGAGGTCCCGGGACCACTCGGAAGGCGTGGGCTATAACACACAAAAATATGGGAATCGCGCGGAATTCTAATTTTTTTGGCCGAAAAACGCAAAAAATGAGGAACGATCTTGGCGGGGTGGTTACTATGGTTCCTTAGGTCGTATTTGATGGCCCAGAAAATTTTTAGGCGATCGGGGTTCGGGGTTCCCGGGACCCCTTGGAAGGCGTGGGCTAAAGCACACGAAAATATGGAAATCGCGCGGAATTCTTGTTTTTTGGCTGAAAAATGCAAAAGACTAGGAACGATCATGGCGGGGCGGTGACTATGGTTCCTTAGGTCGTATTTGATAGTCCGGCAAATTTTTAGGCGATCCGGCTCCAGGGGGTCTGACCCACTCGGAAGGTGTGGGCGATAACACACAAAAATATGGGAATCAGGCGGAATTCTAATTTTTTGGCCAAAAAAGCAAAAAATGAGGAACGATCAAGGCGAGGCGATGACTATGGTTCATTAGGTCCTAATTGATGGCCCGAAAAATTTTTAGGCGATCTGAGTCCGGCGGCCCCGCCCACTCGGAAGGCGTGGGCAATAGAACACAAAAATATGGTAATCGAGCAGAATTCTAGTTTTTTGGCCGAAAAACACAATAAATGAGGAAAGATCATGGCGAGGCGGTGACTATGGTTCCTTAGGTCGTATTTGATGGCCCGGAAAATTTTAGGCGATCGGGGTCCACGGCTCCCGGGACCACTCGGAAGGCATAAGCTATAGCACACTAAAATATGCAAATCGCGCGGAGTTCTAGTTTTTTGGCCGAAAAATGCAAAGAATTTGGAACGATCATGGTGGGGCGGTGACTATGGTACCTTAGGTCATATTTGATAGTCCGAAAAAATTTTAGGCGATTGGGGTCCGCGGCTCCCCGGACCACTTGGAAGGCGTGGGTATAGCACACAAAAATATGGGAATCGGGCGTAATTCCAGTTTTTTGGCCGAAAAATGCAAAAAATGAGAAACGATGATGGCGGAGCGGTTACTATGGTTCCTTAGGTCATATTTGACGGCCCGGAAAAATTTTAGGCGATCGGGGTCCGGGGGACCCGGAACCACTTGGAAGGGTGGGCAATAGCACACAAAAATATTGTAATCGGGCGGAATTCTAGTTGTATGGCCGAAAAATGCAAAAAATGAAGAATGATCATGGTGTGGCGGATACTATGGTTCCTTAGGTCGTATTTGATAGTCCGGAAAAATATTACGCGATAGGGGTCCGGAGGTCCCGGGACCACTAGGAAGGCGTGGGCTATGACATACAAAAATATGGGAATCGCGCGAAATTCTAGTTGTTTGGCCGAAAAATGCAAAAACTAAGGAACGATCATGGCGGGGCGGATACTATGGTTCCTTAGGTCGTATTTGATAGTTCAGAAAAGTTTTAGGCAATAGGGGTCAGGAGGTCCCGGGACCACTCGGAAGGCGTGGGCTATAACACACAAAAATATGGGAATTGCGCGGAATTCTAGTTGTTTGGCCGAAAAACGCAAAAAATGAGGAACGATCTTGGCAGGGTGGTTACTATGGTTCCTTAGGTCGTATTTAATGGCCCGGAAAATTTTTAGGCGATCGGGGTTCGGGGTTCCCGGGACCCCTTGGAAGACGTGGGCTAAAGCACACGAAAATATGGAAATCGCGCGAAATTCTAGTTTTTTGGCTGAAAAATGCAAAAGACTAGGAACGATCATGGCGGGGCGGTGACTATGGTTCCTTAGGTGGTATTTGATAGTCCGAAAAATTTTTAGGCGATCCGGCTCCGGGGGGCCCGACCCACTTGGAAGGCGTGGGCGATAGCACACAAAAATATGGGAATCGGGCGGAATTCTAGTTTTTTGGCCAAAAAATGCAAAAAATGAGGAACGATCATGGCGAGGTGGTGACTATGGTTCCTTAGGTCCTAATTGACGGCCCGAAAATGTTTTAGGCAATCCGAGTCCGGCGGCCCGGCCTACTCGGAAGGCGTGGGCAATAGCACACAAAAATATGGTAATCGAGCGGAATTCTAGTTTTTTGGCCGAAAAATGCAATAAATGAGGAACGATCATGGCGGGGCGGTGACTATGGTTCCTTAGGTCGTATTTGATGGCCCGGACAATTTTAGGCGATCGGGGTCCACGGCTCCCGGGACCACTCGGAAGGCGTAAGCATAGCACACTAAAATATGTAAATCGCGCGGAGTTCTAGTTTTTTTGCCGAAATATGCAAAGCATTTGGAACGATCATGGTGGGGCGGTGACTATGGTACCTTAGGTCGTATTTGATAGTCCGGAAAAATTGTAGGCGATCGGGGTCCGCGGCTCCCCGGACCACTTGGAAGGCGTGGGTATAGCACATGAAAATATGGGAATCGGGCGTAATTCTAGTTTTTTGGCCGAAAAATGCAAAAAATGAGAAACGATGATGGCGGGGCGGTTAATATGCTTCCTTAGGTCGTATTTGACGGCCCGGAAAAATTTTAGGCGATCGAGGTCCGGGGGTCCCGGAACCACTTGGAAGGGTGGGCAATAGCACACAAAAATATTGTAATCGGGCGAAATTCTAGTTTTTTGGCCGAAAAACGCAACAAATGAGGAATGATCATGGCTGGGCGGTGACTATGGTTCCTTAGGTCGTATTTGAGAGTCCGGAAAAATTTTAGGCGATAGGGGTCCAGAGTTCCCGGGTTCACTTGGAAGGCGTGGGCTATAGGACACGAAAATATGGGAATCGCACGGAATTCTAGTTTTTTAGCCGAAAAACGGAAAAAACTAGGAACGATCATGGCTGGGCGGTGACTGAGGTTCCTTAGGTCTTATTTGATAGTCCGGAAAAGTTTTAGGCGATAGGGGTCCGGAGACCCGGGACCACTCGGAAGGCGTGGGCTATAATACACAAAAATATGGGATAGCGCGGAATTCTAGTTGTTTGGCCGAAAAATGCAAAAAATGAGGAACGATCATGGCGGGGCGGATACTATGGTTCCTTAGGTCGTATTTGATAGTCCGGAAAAATTTTAGGCAATAGGGGTCAGGAAGTCCCGGGACCACTCGGAAGGCGTGGGTTATAACACACAAAAATATGGGAATCGCGCGGAATTCTAGTTGTTTGGCCGAAAAACGCAAAAAATGAGGAACGATCATGGCGGGGTGGTTACTATGGTTCCTTAGGTCGTATTTGATGGCCCAGAAAATTTTTAGGCGATCGGGGTTCGCGGTTCCCGAGACCCCTTGGAAGGCGCGGGTTAAAGCACACGAAAATATGGAAATCGCGCGGAATTCTAGTTGTTTGGCCGAAAAACACAAAAAATGAGGAACGATCATGGCGGGGCGGATACTATGGTTCCTTAGGTCATATTTGATAGTCCAGAAAAATTTTAGGCAATAGGGGTCAGGAGGTCCCGGGACTACTCGGAAGGCGTGGGCTATAACACACAAAAATATAGGAATCGCGCGGAATTCTAGTTGTTTGGCCAATAAACGCAAAAAATGAGGAACGATCTTGGCAGGGTGGTTACTATGGACCCTTAGGTCGTATTTAATGGCCCGAAAAATTTTTAGGCGATCGGGGTTTGGGGTTCCCGTGACCCCTTGGAAGGCGTGGGCTAAAGCACACGAAAATATGGAAATCGCGCGGAATTCTAGTTTTTTGGCTGAAAAACGCAAAAGACTAGGAACGATCATGGCGGGGCAGTGACTATGGTTCCTTAGGTCGTATTTGATAGTCCGGAAAATTTTTAGGCGATCCGGCTCCGGGGTGCCTGACCCACTCGGAAGGCGTGGGCGATAGCACACAAAAATATGGGAATCGGGCGGAATTCTAGTTTTTTGTCAAAAAATGCAAAAAATGAGGAACGATCATGGCAAGGGGGTGACTATGGTTCATTAGGTCCTAATTGATGTCCTGAAATTTTTTTAGGCCATCCGAGTCCGGCGGCCCGGCCCACTCGGAAGGCGTGGGCAATAGCACACAAAAATATGGGAATCGCGCGGAATTCTAGTTGTTTGGCCGAAAAACGCAAAAAATGAGGAACGATCATGGCGGGGTGGTTACTATGGTTCCTTAGGTCATATTTGATGGCCCAGAAAATTTTTAGGCGATCGGGGTCAGGAGGTCCTGGGACCACTCGGAAGGCGTGGGCTATAACACACGAAAATATGGAAATCGCGCGGAATTCTTGTTTTTTGGCTGAAAAATGCAAAAGACTAGGAACGATCATAGCGGGGCGGTGACTATGGTTCCTTAGGTCGTAATTGATAGTCCGGTAAATTTTTAGGCGATCCGGCTCCGGGGGGCCCGACCCACTCGGAAGGCGTGGGCGATAGCACACAAAAATATGGGAATCGGGCGGAATTCTAGTTTTTTGGCCAAAAAATGCAAAAAATGAGTAACGATCATGGTGAGGCGATGACTATGGTTCATTAGGTCCTAATTGATGGCCCGAAAACTTTTTAGGCGATCCTAGTCCGGCGGCCCGGCCCACTCGGAAGGCGTGGGCAATAGCACACAAAAATATGGTAATCGAGCGGAATTCTAGTTTTTTGGCCGAAAAACGCAATAAATGAGGAACGATCATGGCGGGGCGGTGACTATGGTTCCTTAGGTCATATTTGATGGCCCGGAAAATTTTAGGCGATCGGGGTCCACGGCTCCCGGGACCACTCGGAAGGCGTAAGCTATAGCACACTAAAATATGCAAATCGCGCGGAGTTCTAGTTTTTTGGCCGAAAAATGCAAAGCATTTGGAACGATCATGGTGGGGCGGTGACTATGGCACCTTAGGTCGTATTTGATAGTTCGGAAAAATTTTAGGCGATCGTGGTCCGCGGCTCCCCGGACCACTTGGAAGGCGTGGGTATAGCACACAAAAATATGGAAATCGGGCGTAATTCTAGTTTTTTGGCCGAAAAATGCAAAAAATGAGAAACGATGATGGCGGGGCGGTTACTATGGTACCTTAGGTCGTATTTGACGGCCCGGAAAAATTTTAGGCGATCGGGGTCCGGGCGTCCCGGAACCACTTGGAAGGGTGGGCAATAGCACACAAAAATATTGTAATCGGGTGGAAGTCTAGTTTTTTGCCCGAAAAATGCAACAAATGAGGAATGATCATGGCTGGGCGGTGACTATGGTTCCTTAGATCATATTTTATAGTCCAGAAAAATTTTAGGCGATAGGGGTCCGTATTTCCCGGGTTCACTTGGAAGGCGTGGGCTATAGGACACGAAAATATGGGAATCGCGCGGAATTCTAGTTTTTTGGCCGAAAAACAGAAAAAACTAGGAACGATCATGGCTGGGCGGTGACTATGGTTCCTTAGGTCCTATTTGATAGTCCGGAAAAATTTTAGGCGATCGGGGTCCGGAGACCCGGGACCACTCGGAAGGCGTGGGCTATAACACACAAAAATATGGGATAGCGCGGAATTCTAGTTGTTTGGCCGAAAAATGCAAAAAATGAGAAACGATCATGGCGGGGAGGATACTATGGTTCCTTAGGTCGTATTTGG